>NC_136517.1:81105538-81170538 GCF_053919585.1 Euprymna scolopes
GATAACCAACTGGCCTTCCTTGATATACTCATATCACGCACAGAGCATGGGTTTAAGACATCCATATATCGCAAGCCTACCTTCACCGGACAATACCTAAACTTCAACTCCCATCACCCATACAGTATCAAACATGGAATCGCACGCTGCTTACATCGAGCAGAGACAATAAGTAGCGACACCATTACATACCACCAAGAAATGGTCAGGTTGAAGAATACCCTCCGTCGTAACAACTACCCCGATAGCATACTATCCACCAGACGTGTTAATAGTATAAGAAAGGAGAATGAAACCCAAAAATCTCCAACGGTCTGCCTACCATACATACGAGGCATCTCCGAAAAGATTCAGAGAATATGTGCCCCCTACAACATCAGGACGGTATTCAAGAGCGAGTCAACACTCAGACGACACCTGGTACGAGTGAAGCTCCGCATGGAGGAGAACATGACCAAGAACTGCATATACTCCATCCCATGCAGTTGCAGAAAGGTTTACAAGGGTGAAACATGCCGCCCCCTTAAAGTAAGGGTGGAAGAACACCGAAAAGCGGTAACTAAAGGGGAGACGGAAAAATCGGGTATAGCCAACCATGTCTGGATGGAGAGGGGGGACCATCGCTCCCTATGGGATGAAGTAAAAATAATAAACAGAGAGACCCACTGGAAAGTGAGAAAACTTAAAGAAACAGCTCACATGCTCGGACACAACAACCTACTGAGCAAACCAAGCATAGAGCTGAATGCAATTTGGACACCTCTGATAGAGAGAGAAAACCTTGAATAACAACATAGGTTTAACATTAACAAAAACCAACTAAGAATTGTCCTAGTGACATATGGCCGAGTGGTCCTAGACGTTGTATCAAAGTTTACAGTTACCCAAAGGTGCTGAGTTCAATCCTGAACGAAGGCAGTGAAAAAGTAACATTCAAAACAGAGAATCAGCAACTATGTCCCAAAGCCTAGCTGGAGTCCGAACACGGTACCCCCGTAATAATAATAAAGGGTTGGGTTCGAGACTCCTAACAAACGGTTTCCCAGTTCGATACAAAACACCTGACGGAGGGCAAAACGGCCGAAACGTTGTGACAATAACAACCAAGATGAGGAAGTCAGTCCGACAATCTCAATCAATATATATATACATTGTGGTTTTGATTTTTCTGTCCAAAAAACTACTTTTAGCACTATCCCCCCCCCCCCAAATATGAGCTTTATCAAAACATATTTGTTGATTAAATATATTTGTCATTCCGTTAAATTTCCACGGGTACTGCTAGTTTGTTAATAATTTTACAGAAGATCAGGTCAAGTCAACATGGTATCGTAGGTTTCAAGTGACGGAGGGAAAATATTTACAACTTAGTTAATGTATGATAATCCACTAGACCTCCACTGGAAATGTAGGCAGACTACCGTGACCTTGTGGAGACTCACTGCCACCCAAACGCCAAAGAAGAATATATTCCTTTCATGGCACATATCAGAATCAAAGCCGTCTTTATTGCATTCCGAGGAAAAAGAACACTAACCAGACCTCCACTTTATTCGGATGACATTAAAAAGTCAGTTGATAAATAGGAGAAAGGCCATTAAAAACAATAGCGAATATACCATTGATTTAAATTTGTTAATTAGGTTTGTGTTAAAAAATCAATTTAAAGCTGTAAAGCTCCAACCAGAACTAGCTCCCACAAATGTAAGCATTGTCTCCCACAAATGTAAGCATTGTCTTAAGGAGAATTGCTTCCCAACACTCTAGAAAACATCAGTATGCACCGTATTTAAAAATTCAGGTGATTGGTTATCTCCCTCTCAATACAGACCAACCAGTCTCCTGTGCGTCATGAGTAAGTTGCTGGAATCTGTGTTAAATAGAAAAGTAGTCACCCACCTCAGCAAAAATAATTTCGTCAGTGGCATGCAATATGGTTTTTGTTCTGCTAGATCTATAGCTGATGTGTTGGAAGTTATATCTCATAGGATTAGTGAATCTCTTGATGGAGGCTTCCTTTCTAGGGCAATTGCCCTTGACATATTAAAAGCTTTTGATAGGTTGTGACATAAAGGTCTACTCTACAAAATTTCCAGCTAGTATAGTTGGAATGTCTTTTCAATTATTAAATCATTTCTCTCTAATAGATTCATAAGATTAGTGGTTGATGGGTAGAAATCAGAAGCTCACAGTATTAATGCTGGTCCCTCTGAAGTCCATCTTTCTGATCTACATCAATGATCACATCCTAAGATCATTTGTAGACATTTATGCTGACGACACTACCATCTATGGCAATACTTCAAAAGCCCTAAATAACCAAGTTCTTTCTGATTCTCTCTCCTCTGATCTTGAACACGTGCTGCAATGAGGAAAGAGGTGGCTGGTTTATTTTAATGCATCTAAAACAAGCTTCTATCTTTCCATCATCAACACTTTGATTCCTGTCTGGCATCAATTGAAATGAATGGCTCTCATCTCAGGGAAGCTCCATGTTTTGACAAGCTTCTGGGTCTGACCTTTATTCCAGCTCTGAGATGGAACACGTACATCAAATCTGTTGCCAAGGTTGCTGGAAAAATGGTGGAAGCTTTTTACCGCTCCAGTAGATATCTCACTCCTGATGCAATTCTCTACCTTTATAAGAGCCACGTACGTCCAAGGATGGAGTATTGTTGCCACATGTGGGCAGGAGCTGCTATAAGCCACCTATCCTGTTTTGACAGAGTTCAAAATAGTCCTCATAGCCTAGTAGGTGATGCCCTTTCTTCTTCCCTGCAACCTCTTTTCCACAGAGGAGACGTTGCGAGCCTGTCTCTGCTTTATCGTTATTTTCATGGCAAGTGCTCGTCTGTGCTCCAATCCTTGGTCCTCCCTGACCTGACTTTCATTGAAAACACTCATCTAGCTGAAACCACTATCAATAATTTCCCCCACTCTTTATCTGTGCCTAAACCTAAACGTAGATTCCATGAACAAAGTTTCTTTCTCATAACTGTCTGCCTGTGGAACTCTGTTTCGTTTTCCTGCTTTCCAGCTGACTAGAATATGATCGTCTTCAAGTCCAATGTAAACAAATTCTTGATGAACCGTCCTCTTAAGTAATCCACTACTAACGATTACTACATTTTCCCATTAACTACTGTACACTCATTAACCCTTATCCTCATGTGGCCTCCGGGCCTTGATAAGTGGTGACTCTTTTGTAAAAAAAAACATCATGAAACAGAAATTATTCATGAATCGACCTAAAATATTGTTTGTAAAAAAAAAATAAATAAATAAATAAAAAATGCGAGTCAAGTGTAACTGCCAAACCCAACTGCTTGCTTGTTACATTCCTAATTAATTATTGTTTTTTTTTTTTTTTTTTAAATTTAATTATACAATTTGATGTTTGGCATATTATTGCCGAAAATGGCACTTCTGTAGTACACGGAGGGCGCCACTGTTACGGGGGCGATAACTCCAACTTCTTCTTGTCAAATAACACGGCAAATAAATAACAAACATTTTTTTTTCCAAATACAAAAGTATTTGAAAAACAAAACATTTATTATATAAAAAATGTATCAATATATAATTGTAAAGCCATTTATTGAAAGGTCTGTGTAAGACAATATATTTTAAAAAAACAATTGAAGTAACATTGGACTTTTTTCTGAATAATTTAAATGAAACATTTTTCGAATTAAAGCAACTTTTGGATTTGTGTGTATGTGGGGGGGATGGAATATTTTTTTGAATTAAAGTAAAATTGTCACTGTAACAAAATATAGTTTTAATTTTTTGTTTATTTTGTGGCACCTGTTGAAGGGTCAATAAAGTTATATATATTATATATATTATAGTTTTAATATTTTTGTGGCACCTATTGAAGGGTTAAAAAAGTTATATATATATATATATATTATAGTATTAATATTTTTGTGGCACCTACTGAAGGGTCAATAAAGTTATATAAATTATATATATTATAGTTTTAATTTTTTGTGGCACCTATTGAAATTATATATATTATAGTTTTAATTTTTTGTGGCACCTATTGAAGGGTCAATAAAGTTATATAAATTATATATATTATAGTTTTAATTTTTTGTGGCACCTATTGAAATTATATATATTATAGTTTTAATTTTTTGTGGCACCTATTGAAGGGTCAATAAAGTTATATAAATTATATATATTATAGTTTTAATTTTTTGTGGCACCTATTGAAGGGTTAAAAAGTTATATATATATATATTATAGTATTAATATTTTTGTGGCACCTATTGAAGGGTCAATAAAGTTAAATAAATTATACATATTATAGTTTTAATTTTTTGTGGCACCTATTGAAGGGTTAATAAAGTTATATAAATTATATATATTATAGTTTTAATTTTTTGTAGCACCTATTGAAGGGTTAAAAAGTTATATATATATATATATTATAGTATTAATATTTTTGTGGCACCTATTGAAGGGTCAATAAAGTTAAATAAATTATACATATTATAGTTTTAATTTTTTGGGGCACCTATTGAAGGGTTAATAAAGTTATATAAATTATATATATTATAGTTTTAATTTTTTGTAGCACTTATTGAATGTTCAATAAAGTTATATAAATTATACATATTATAGTTTTAATTTTTTGTAGCACTTATTGAATGTTCAATAAAGTTATATAAATTATATATATTATAGTTTTAATTTTTTGTGGCACCTATTGAAGGGTCAATAAAGTTATATAAATTATATATATTATAGTTTTAATTTTTTGTGGCACCTATTGAAGGGTTAAAAAGTTATATATATATATATTATAGTATTAATATTTTTGTGGCACCTATTGAAGGGTCAATAAAGTTAAATAAATTATACATATTATAGTTTTAATTTTTTGTGGCACCTATTGAAGGGTTAATAAAGTTATATAAATTATATATATTATAGTTTTAATTTTTTGTAGCACTTATTGAATGTTCAATAAAGTTATATAAATTATATATATTATAGTTTTAATTTTTTGTGGCACCTATTGAAGGGTCAATAAAGTTATATAAATTATATATATTATAGTTTTAATTTTTTGTGGCACCTATTGAAGGGTCAATAAAGTTATATAAATTATACATATTATAGTTTTAATTTTTTGTGGCACCTATTGAATGTTCAATAAAGTTATATAAATTATATATATTATAGTTTTAATTTTTTGTGGCACCTATTGAAGGGTTAATAAAGTTATATAAATTATACATATTATAGTTTTAATTTTTTGTGGCACCTATTGAAGGGTAATAAAGTTATATAAATTATATATATTATAGTTTTAATTTTTTTGTCGCAATTATTGAAGGGTAATAAAGTTATATAAATTATATATATTATAGTTTTAATTTTTTTGTCGCAATTATTGAAGGGTAATAAAGTTATATAAATTATATATATCATTGTTTTAATTTTTTGTGGCACCTATTGAAGGGTCAATAAAGTTATATAAAGTTACACTCGTTTTGGAGGTTAAGGGTTCAATCCTCAGTGTGGGCGACACTCAAAATATAATTGCGAATTATTAAGGACTTCTACCCAGTCATGGCTGACGGAACAAGAGAATGCTACTCCCATAGATTAAATAAAAGGTTCCGTTTGAAATTCTGTGCAAGATTCACGAGTTTGTCCGAAAGATTCCCGAGTTCAACAAGATACATCTGAAGAAGGTCGGAGGTTACATCGACTGAAATGTTGTGCGAATAACACTAAGGATGAGAACAGTAGTCCGAAAAATCCAAATAATATGACTTACACTTTAATAAAAGAAAAGATAACCCAGGATAAATAAATTCAACAATGCTGGTAAAATTCAAGGGGTTGAGAAGAGTCAAAAAACAAAAAATAATTTTTTAAAGTTTCACCTTGAAAATTTGAGAAACTTCCAATTTCATCTTTAGCTCGGCGAATATTTTGATACAGTCTTCAAGCTTCTTTTTTGGCTTGTAGAGGTCTTTGTCATAAAGCACGATCTTTAGACACCGCAGGGGTAGACCAGCTTTCATCCAGTAACAGGCGCGTTCTACAATTGTGGTTAACACGAATA
Source organism: Euprymna scolopes (assembly GCF_053919585.1). Lineage (NCBI taxonomy): Eukaryota > Metazoa > Mollusca > Cephalopoda > Sepiida > Sepiolidae > Euprymna > Euprymna scolopes. The sequence continues at coordinate 81,111,624 of NC_136517.1, forward strand.
TATCTTTGAAACCCTACATGAGTATAAAAAAAAAAAAATAAAAAAAAAAAAAAGAAATAAAGAAATAAATAAAAAATAAAACAAAATAAAACACCCAAAGGAAAAACAAGCCGAGCACGCGGGGTTTCCTTCCACGAGTGAAAAATTTACTTTCACCATTTGCGCAAAATTAAAAAAAAATTCCAGGCGTGGTTATTGAGAAAAGTGTGACCAAATGAACGGACGAACGGGAGTGAATTACTAGGTCCAATCCCTCCTTTGTGAAGCGGGGGCGGATAAAGATAATAAAATAAAATATGTATAAAATACGTTTATAAGTCAAATTACAACGCAATATTATGAAAATAAACAAATATTTATTTGTTCAAAATTAATATTTCGGCGATAGACGCCATCCTCAGAATTTTATACAATTTTTCCTTTTCCTTTTTTTTTTCCTCGTCATAATGTTAAATTGAAGAAAAAACAGTTAGTAAAGAATCTGCGTGTTGGTCCGTATGAAGTGTTATTTTGAAATGCCGGAAGAATGCGCTTGGGTCACGTGATATGAAAACCAGAGTTGTGTTTTTTCGTGATATAAGCGTTGTTTAAATTTTAAAATAAAATACACATAAAATACGTTTATAAGTCAAGTATGAATATTTTATGGCATATCAACCCTTTTCCGGCATTTTTAACAATAGCCAACAAAACAAAAGGGAGGTGAAAAAATCAAATATGTAAGAAAGAAATGTTACCAAAGGAAAGATAAGTTACTCTTCTACCTACCTGGATAAACGTTTTTATGTTTTAACATATTTTAAAGCGGTGGTGGTGGTGGTGGTGGTGGTGGTGGTGGTAGTGGTTGTTGTTGTTGTTATTGAAGAAGAAGAAGAAGAAGAAGAAGAAGAAGAAGAAGAAGAATTGTGTGTCCACTGTTCAGTGACAACGAAAAACAATTACGTTTGTATTGATCGAGAACCTTTGATAATCGCTTAAAAATCGAAAACTAAACAAAATGCTGGTAAAACATTACACTATTACGCGATTGGTGACATTTATTGGATGTGTTTCCAGAAAAATTTTATTCAATTTTCGATTTTTGAAAATTACAACTAAAAAAAGGCGATATTGAATCATCTTACCTAGACATCGCGATTCCGAATTGTAGGTCGCCATAATTGGACTACTATTATTGTACCAAACGGTAATAAATAACGTTTTAAGTATAAATCGTTAGAAATGATTGCACACTAAAAGTAATTAAATCTTTAAAAAAAAATCGATCTTTTTCAGTCAAATTATTTGATTGATTGAAGTGAAAATTCCATTCTTACGTGATATTTAAACTTCATAAAAAAATTATACTAGCCATTACAGTAGCAGGGCAACACTACTGCCAAAGGAAAAATAAAGCGCTTCTTTCCCTCCGCTAGTCTGTGGGAGACCCTTGCGTATGGTCGAGAACCCACTTAGACCCCCCCCCCCCACTCCGGTCAGGGTAACGTGAGATTATGAAAAGCAGGTGACTGGTGTAATACAGAAGCAAAGAAAAAGAATTCGGTTCATGATTTCGTATTTCATTGTATTGAGCAGAAGATACCGCTGGACACAATGGTCAGGACAGTCGCCCAGTATGGACACTGCTCGAACAGAAAGAAACTGCAACATACTGTGTGTACAACTGCAAAGAATGCTATGGCAATGCATCAAACCCTTTGTTCGAGAAACAGCGTGAATAGGGTTCTGAATCAGAACACCTCGCTCAGTATTATTAACATGATAGAGAAACATACATTGACAGTCCAAAAAATCTGGGCAACATCGAAAACGATGAGCAATAATGAATTCATGAATGCCTCCAAAGAGAGAGATGGATGGAGAGCCATAGTTGTCAATGCCTGTATCAGGAAGAACACCACGATTATGATGATACTAAGCAACCAGACTCTTTCTAATTATACGGTTGTGAATGCTGGATAATCACCAACACTATGAGGAAAAACTAGAGGCAACTGTAACTTGGATTTTGAAGGTATCCTAAGAACTGAGAATTTTGAAGGTATCCTAAGAACTGAGAATTTTGAAGGTATCCTAAGAACTGAGAATTTTGAAGGTATCCTAAGAACTGAGAATTTTGAAGATATTCTGGACAGAAAAAAAAAAACAAAAAAACCATGAGGTATTAGAAATGGTAAACACAGAAAGGTCTCTAATAAGAACAGTGCGAAAAAGATAAATGAGATTCATGGGTTATCTCTACAGAAAAAGTGGAATAGAACAAATTAGTTTGACAGGAAAGATCATGGGTAAAAGAAGCGAGAAACATAAGTTGAAAATCTGAATACCCGGGAAACATCAAAAAATAATGAGCAACAATGAATTCATGAATGCTTCAAAGGAGAGAGATAGATAGAGAGCCATAGCCGTCAAAGCCTGCACCAGGCAAGATACCACTTGATGATGATGACAGCAACGATACCAGCAAATTTTGACATCATAAAATTTTAGGATTTTTTTTACAAAAGAGTCACCACTTATCAGGGCCTGAAGGCCACTCGAGGATAAGGGTTAATGAGTATACAGTAGTCAATAGGAAAATGTTGTAGTAATCGTTAGTAGTGAAAATTTGGTAAATTGGATTACTTAAGGGGAACTCATCAAGAACTTGCTCACGTTGGATTGAAGACAACCATATTGTAGTCAGCTGGAAAGCAGGCAAATGGAACAGAGTTTCACAGGCGTGCAGTTCTAAGAAAGAAGCTTTGTTCATGGAATCTACGTTTAGGTTTGGACACAGATAAAGAGTGTGGGAATTTATTGATAATGGTTTCAGCTAGATGAGTGTTTTTCATGAAAGTCAGGTCAGGGGGGGGGAACTCGGATGTCTTCAAGTCCAATGTTAACAAATTCCTAATGAACCGCCCCCTTAATTAAACACTTCATCAAATCTCCACACTAACGTAATGTACTTGCAATAACCCTTATCCCTGAGTGGCTTCCGGGCCTTGATAAGTGGTGATCACTGTGTAAAAAAAAAAAAAATCTACCTAAAGCTTAACCTTTATCCTAGAGTGGCTTCTAGGCCTTGATAAGTAGTGACTTCCCAAGTAAAGAAAAAAAAAATTTGACAATAATTACCTGACTACCTGTCCCAAGCAATGGAGTTATCACAGTTGTGTCCTGGGAGTTGAAGATTGGCATAAAACCACGAAACATGTCGCCAATCTGCTCAACTGGGGTCATCGCAATGTAACGTCTGAAAATATACAGACATCTGTTCGAAAAAAACAATACATAAATTACAACAACCAATAGACTTTTCATTGTTTACTACTGAAGTTTTTCCCATTTTTGCTTGCCATTCTCTCTGTTTGTCTCTCTCTCTCCATTTATATATATATATATATATATATATATATATATATAAAATATATTTTTAGTCATCGACATACAGTCCTGTTTCGTTGTATCACAACTCATCAGTGCCGCTAGACTAGCACCTATCCCAAGCTGAGGATCGAACCTAGAACCGTCGTAATGACAGTCGGCAGTTCTACCCTTTGACCACGGAAGCGGGGTGCCCGTAACTAATCTGTCCGAATGTCTATTTAAATAAACACCCGTCCGCCACTCGTAAAGTGCTTAAACGTTTGTTCATAAACAAACCGCGAGCTTCGCATTTTTCAGCCAAATTAAGTAGCAAGTGAGATTATTTACGATAGTGCTCGACCCAAGGAGGGGGGCTATATAAAATATATTTTTAGTCATCGACATACAGTCCTGTTTCGTTGTATCACAACTCATCAGTGCCGCTAGACTAGCACCTATCCCAAGCCGACGATCGAACCTAGAACCGTCGTGATGACAGTCGGCAGTTCTACCCCTTGACCACGGAAGCGGTACCCGTAACTAATCTGTCCAAATGTCTATTTAAATAAACACCCGTCCGCCACTCGTAAAGTGCTCAAACGTTTGTTTGTAAACAAACCGCGAGCTTCGCATTTTTCAGCCAAATTAAGTAGCGAGTGAGATTATTTACGATAGTGCTCGACCCAAGGAGAGGGGCTATATAAAATATATTATAAATTTATTTATATATATATACTCTTCAGGATAATGAAATGCAATAATTGTGGTTTTATTCACAAATTGATTTTACACTTGGATTGGATTATGAAACTTATATATTAAAAAACAATTAAAAAAATATATTTATTTATTGAGATTGTCGGACTGACTTCCTCATCTTGGTTGTTATAGTCACAAAGCTTCGGCCGCTTTGCCCTTTGACCTTCATCAGGTGTTTTGTATCGAACTGGGGAACCGTTTGTTAGGAGTCTCGAACCCAACCCTTTATTATTATTATTATGGGGGTACCGTGTTCGGACTCCAGCTAGGCTCTGGGACATAGTTACTGATTCTCTGTTTTGAATGTTACTTTTCACTGCTTTCATTCAGGATTGAACTCAGCACCTTTGGGTAACTGTAAACGGCCGAAACGTTGTGACTATAACAACCAAGATGAGGAAGCCAGTCCGACAATCTCAATAAATGAAAACACCTCATCTCAAAAATACAGACAAAAAAAATATATGTTTAAAAAAAACATCTTCAGCGGTTGATATAATCAACTATTTGCCGGATATCTCATCCAACCAAAGGAGAAACCAAGGAATCATGTCTACTTCGGATTGTTACCTTGTGCCTTGGAAGAATTACAATATGCATTGGATATTTTTACCTCCCTGTTATCAAAAACTTTCACTTCAGGATTTACCATACAATTTTGATCTGAAGTTCAATATCCTTTTTCATTCTGCACCAATATCTTATTTCCCTTATTATATGTAGCTAAAATGATTTAAAAACTTATAATTATGATTTTCTATGTTTATTACCTTTAGCAAATTAGGTGCAAACCTTTTATAATATATTTGCTAATAGTTTTCCTCTGAGGAGATGAATAAACATTGAAAACTCATTGATTAAGGAAATATGGTTATTAAAATGTATTCTTTGTTTTACATACAATAAAAATTCTAAATTTGAAATTTAACCGCTGCAAATCTTAAAATTTAAATTCCTAAATTATAATATATATATATATATATATATATATATATATATATATATATATATATATACATATATATATATATACATATATATATATATATACATATATATATATATATATATATGTATATATTTAGTAGAAATGGTAATTGATAAAAACTGAAGAAACTGCTCAATACTGTTGTAGAGCAAATATGCGTTCTATTTTTATTACCGTCCGGCCGGGTAGCTGAAACAATAATGTAACTTAACAGAAAGATACGGTAATAAAAAATAAAACGTATATATATATACATATATATATATATATATACATATATATATATATATATATGTATATATAAATATTTATTTATTTAAAAAAGCTATACATACATATTCCAAAGATGAACCAGCGGTTTCATTGTATTAGAGCAGCCTTCTGTGACTGATAAAAAAAAAAACAATACAAATCATCAGCGTCTGATGGAAGGAGGAAAAACAAAATGGAAAAATGAACACTTATCAGGTTGGCGACCCTCTTTTGAACGCTGTCCAGGAGTGAGAGACAAGTAGCAGATGCTTCCGAGCCTTGATAAGTGGTGAGAGCCATGTAAAAAAAAAAAAAGCATCACTTCTTTTCTGCTTCATTCCTTCAATACCCTAAAGTGTACCATCCAGAAGGCATGGACTAGAATGTACCAGTGCATGCTGACATTGCCAAGATGGCAACTGTGACAATATGAAAAATGCTGTAGATGATGAGGATAAAAAGGATGGAGTGTGAACTATTTCGAAAAAACAAACAAGCAAAAAAAACAACATTAGGACTTATGTGAATCCGGGTAGGGTAGGGGTAACCTTAGATGTGGTGTAAGGGTGGAATTCAACAGCACGGACAATCATTACATGTGAAAAATTGACCCTGAAAAAAAGATTGACCCTGAGTAAAAATGCAAGATTTATTGGTTCATCATGAAAACTAACCGAGTTAATCAAGGGTGTGGGTTCCATTATAGAAACATTGATATAATTTGAATAAAACAAAATATGCATCAAGTGTCAAATTACAACGTAATATTAGGAAAATAAACAAATATTTTACTTGGTTTAAATTTATAACATAAATATATTTCGGAGCCAAACTCCATCCTCAGTGTATTGTTTTTTTTTTTTTTTTTTTTTTTTTTCTTCTTTCTTGCCATGTTGTAAAGTTGGAGAAAGAAAAGTCTGTTTGTAAAGAGCCGCGCGTTGTATCTCAGCGGTTGTATTTTGAAATGTGGGAACTCTGCATTGGCAATGCAAGATTAACGTCAGGTGTGTGAATTTCAAACAGGTAAACAATTTGTTTATTTTCCTAATATTGCGGTGTAATTTGGCTTTCAAGCGCACTTGATGCGTATTTTATTTTATTTAACCGAGTTAGTGTTTTGAAACATAATGGAAAATAACTTGTAAGTCGATAACGTTCAATTTCGAAATTTGAAACTTTCCCATACTCAAATCTTGTCCAACATTTAGGATAATGTTCATTAGACCCAACCTGACAAAACAACATGAAAAAAAACAAACAGAATGCTGCAATTTCTGTATATCAGTTGGTGTATTGACCCGTCTACAAGCAAAAACAATAAGGGCTTACTTCTCAAAACAGGCAAGTCTGGCATAAGGCAGGTGGTCAGGAAGAGGCTTCGACAACCAACAAGAAAAATAAGTTCGTAGATCCATGTCTTTATTTGCAGATAGCTTTTCCACTGACAGATGCAATTTTATATATAGACTCCTGATGAGACTCTGAGTCGATACATCATAGTTATCTGAAAAGTAAATAATACATCTTTATATATATATATATATATATATATATATATATATATATATATATATATATATAGTCATCCACATACAGTACTGTTTCGTTGTTTCACAGCTCATCAGTGCGGCGGGACAAGCAACTACCTCTAGCCAGGATCGAAACCCGACTGCCCAAACAACAGTCGGAGCTTCTAACCGTTGCACTATTCAGCTATGTGGGCAGTGAATTAACAATGTTTTGACATTGTCCAAATGCCTAAGCTCAATTTGTTTACGCAAAGAGCATTGCTTAATACACTAATAGTAATTTGTATATCACTTCCCAATAAGCTCAACCTAAGATACGGAGAATTATAATCATCCACATACAGTACTGTTACTCGACATTGCTCAGGATTGATTATGTCTGTTTATATAAGAGTTCGTTCCCTATGGATTCTGGAATGACAACCGATTAAAAAAAAAATCATACAAATATGCATGTATCTAGGAGAGTTTTTACATGAGTTTTGTATCGGAATGCTTCCGATAAGTATAGAAAATCAATACTCAAAAAAATTCCATTTAAGATGAAACAGTCCAATTTTGACCAAAGTTAAGACTCATATACAGCCTAACATCACACGTGCATTTGAGCAGGCAATTAATCGATTTGATTGAAAAAGAAAAATTGGGCGATTTCACCAATTTTGATGACAATAAAAGTATTGGAAGTTTGGGAACATTTGTGATACTCATTCAATCCTGAGCAACGTCGGGTCTCCTTGCTAGTTCTTAAATAAACGGAGCGAACGTTTTAATATTTGAATTCATTTATTGTAGTAATGTCAAGATTTTTTTTAATCAAATACTCACTTTCTTCTTACCATAAACGACTGGTTTAAATCTCTATTTCTATTTCTACTAGTATTAATATATAAAAGTCAATTTGTGTGTGTGTGTGTGTGTGTGTGTGTGTGTGTGTGTGTGTGTGTGTGAGTTCCTTTCTTATAGGTTCCGAAACGGCTGAGCTTTGAAATTTTGAAAATTTCGCTCCAAGCTAACTCATATGTCTGACAGTGTTCTTAAACATGTTTTGCTCGGAAATTCACCCGATAAGTATCGAAAATCGAAAAAATCCGATCTTAAAAATAGTCTTTCTTCTCTTATAGATAAAAAAGAATTTTTACAGGGGAATATTTTACATTACACAGTCGATGTAATGTAAAATATTTCCCTGTAAAGATCCTTTTTGTTTTTTAATCTATAAGAGAAAAAAAGACTACTTTTAAGATCGTCGAACCCAAATATCAACTGACGTGATATTGTAAACAAACACAGACGGAATTTGATGAACGACGTTATCATTTTATTTATTTTTATTTTTTGCGAAATTATTACTCGTAATATATGCTAATCAATAAAGGATTGATTCTATAATAATACTAATAATACATACGCAGTCTGTGTAAATTAAAATATCATATTTAAATGTACTGTACGACCGGGCAACACCGGGCAACGCCGGGCTGCCAGCTTGTAAATAAATAAAACGGATGTTTTTTTTTACTACCGCATATTTCAGCGTATGACACGACCCTTAAAGTTTAAAAAATCTTCTTTAAAATCCAATATTTCATAAGATACCGAGTGTTGCAATCTCTAGCCTAGGCTAAACAAACATGGTTTCGTAATTTAGCAGTCGTCTTATACAACCGATATATGATAAATTTATGAAAATTTGCTCCAATTTTGTACCTTGTCTTATCTGACGATCGCCTTATACGCCGAAATATACGGTAATTAAAACTAATTTTTAACTAATTTGTTTAAAATTTTGATACCGGCTCAGCTTTTGAATGAGACAAAGCCGACTTTTTATTCAACTTTTGCCGACTATTTATGCAAATCACAAGAAGATAACGTGTATCCCATTGGGGAGGGAATAAAAATATAAATCTCAACAAGATAACGTGTATCCCATCGGGGAGGGAAATAAAAATATAAATTAAATGAGCTACCAAAACTGTGTTATTACCCTGGTTGTCAGTTGATGAGAGTAGGGTATCAGATATGCTTTTACATGTATGGTAAAATTAACGTTTTAATTGATTTTTAGTTATTTTATACCCAATTGACAAAGGTAATGACTAAGGATTGATATATAGGGAATTTGGACCTGTGAAACAAATTCAATGATTTGGTCTTTACATGGTAAAAATAGCTGCTAACGGTGTCAAAATTGAAAAAAAATTGGAACTTGGCAAGCGTAAGTCCACGAAACGTGTATCTTCTATGCATGCACAAATATACGTTTAGAAGTTAAACAGTGTTATTCTTTGCAGTTTTTTCTTTGTGTATTGGTCTGGGTTAGACGGTAATGGATAATGCTGGGGAGCTATATTTGGTTGGTTGTTTTTGTTTTACTGCATATCAACCTTTTTCAAGTTATTTAATGCCGAATCTAATTATTTTGAGGAACGATTTTTTAATGGAGTATATTTGTTTTTTTTAAGTCGGATTCTATTTAACCCATAGTTGGGACCCCCTTCCCCCTGTCTCCACATCAAAAAACGGCCTCCTGCCTAATTTGCTCAGTGGGGAAGCAAATAAATAAAAAGTGTAGTATCTGTTCCGGCAGATACTGCAAGCAAAGACCTTATGTGGGGGCGACCCCACAGATAAGACCTTGGTAAATGTAGGGGCAACCCTTCATACCAATTGTCACTATCCAGCTCCCCTACTCCCTGGGGAGTTGGTCCCCATTTCCCCTTCACTCCTCGCATTAAAAATCGGCCTTGTGTCTAATTTGCTCGGTGGGGAAGCAAATAAATACCATCTGTTCCGGCAGATACTGCAAGCAAAGACCATATGTGGGGGCGACCCCACAGATAAAACCTTGGTCAATGAAGGGGCAACCCTTCATACCAATTGTCACTATCCAGCTCCCCTACTCCTCGGGGAGTTGGTCCCCATTTCCCCTTCACTCTTCACTTTAAAAATCGGCCTTGTGCCTAATTTGCTCAGTGGGGGAGCAAATAAATACCTCAAAGTGTAGTATCTGTTCCGGCAGATGCTGCAAGCAAAGACCATTGCCCTTGTGGCAATCTTCTGGTCCATGTAGGGGCAACTCTACTTGGGCCAGCTGGCAAATCACTATCCAGCTCCCATTTCCCACCTCTTGGGAGCTGGTCCCCTTTTCCCTTCCCCCTCCCCTTCACTCCTCACATCAAAAATCGGCCTTGTGCCTAATTTGCTCGGTGGGGGAGCAAATAAATATCATCTGTTCTTCAGATGCTGCACTTCAATTTCTTGTTCTCTGTCAGTGGAGGAGAAATCCTTCACGACTGAGACAATTTTTATTTTTGTTCCTTTTCTCCACATTAAAAAACGACCCTGGTGTCTAACTCTGTCCCGTGGGGAGACATTGTAAATAGGAACAATGAATTCCATCATGTTAAAACAGGCGATTCAGTCTCCTGAAGGACTAAGGCTGGAGCGCTATATGTTTTGGTTTTGGTTTCGATTCTAGCTGATAGCATCCAAGTATTCATTTATTTATTTTTTACTTTTTCTGATCGAATTTTAGTAGAAAAGAAAATTCTCCACCAAAAAAATTTGCTAAAATATTGGCAATCTCACATCTTTCAGTATCACTCCCAAGTATCTTTTACGTTTGCTAAATATATACGCACATATTACGTGTATTTTTATAGTAATCTGAAAATAAAACAAATAAAAAAATCCATGGCTAAATAAATATAGATTTTAAAGGAATCGCAATCAGTATTTGTATTGGAATTGTGAATTTAAAATTCTGTGAAGAAACAGAAGATTAATATATAATAGACTTTTTTTTTTTAATCAACAGAAAGTATACTGAGTTGCAAAAGAGAATACTGAAAGATGAAAGTAGGGTTGAAAACACTTTTTAAAGATGGTGGCAAGCTGGCCCAATGATTATTGTATTTGACTCACTGTCTAGATTTTGGTTTCGATATCAGCTCGGGTATTTTTTGTATTATTATTTATTTACAAGAAATGAACTGTTTCGAAAAAATATAATACTCGCATGCACATGTCTCAGTTTCTTTCCGTTTTTATTTTGTTTTGTTTTACTTAATTTTTTAAACGAATTTAATGTTACGTTTTATACTGGACAATGGCGGGTACATCTGCTAGTATATATATATATATATACGTTTTATTTTTTATTACCGTATCTTTCTGTTAAGTTACATTATTGTTTCAGCTACCCAGCCGTTTTTTTTTGGCTGTCTGTAGCTTCCTCAAACTTTTACAGAAAGATACGATAATAAAAAATAAAACGCATATTTGCTCTACAACAGTATTGAGCACTTTCTTCAGTTTTTATTAATTATCATTTCTACTATATATATATATATATATATATATATATATATATATATATATATATATATATATAGGGTGTCCGTAAAGTTACTATACAGTCTTACAAGTTACTATACAGACACCCTGTAATATATTAACAGTACAGTAATTTTATTGTATTAAAATATTTTAATACAATAAAACAATAAGACTGTATAGTAACTTTACGGACACCCTGTATATAAAGAAATGCATCTTTAAGTATTTTTTCTAGCAATTTAGCATATTTCGGTTAGAGTTAGAGAATGTAACAGACTCTTATAAGTGTCTATTATACAGACTGTCCAAAACATCACTGAACCTAAATAGATTCTTTATTTTTTATGATACCTTTATGTAATTTTAACACAATCTGACTAAGACATTGGGAATGTTTTTATAAAAACCCATGAAAAATTCAAATAATTTTTTTTTTATGAAAAATAATGTCTTTTAAATGTTGCCCATTTTTTAGCTTCTCATATTTGTGCTCTTTCCAAAACATTATTCATGACAGATTGCAGAATCTCTGGATTACGATTTAACTGCCTTATTTCGTTTCTGATGTTTTCCTTCAATTCTTGCAAGGTTTGGAGTTTGTTAACATAGACTCTTTCTTTAAGATATCCCCACAAGAAAAAATCGTTTCGAATTGTGTTGTGACTTGGGCTATGTCTTACACGAAAATGCCGCCGATAAGCTCTTTGAGACAAAATAATTGACCTCTGATTTTGGTAAAACAATTTCACAACTTGCGTACGTTTTTCAATATTATACTTATCCATTCCAAAATATTATCGGTAAAATATCTGTAATCTCTTATTTCGTTCCTGATGTTTTCCTTCAATTCTTGCAGGGTTTGAGGTTTGTTTACATAGACTCTTTCTTTAAGATATGCCCACAAGAAAAGTCAAGTCTTTGAGTCAAAACAATTGATCCCTGATTTCGGTAAAACAATTTCACAACTTGCGTACATTGTTCAACGCTATACTTACCCATAATTAATTTCCAAAATATCATTTGTAAAATATTTGAAATAGAGAAAAAATTATCATTAATTTATAAATAAAATGAGAAAGATTATAAATAAAAATATAAATATATAATTATAATTATAATTAATTTATATAATAATATAAATTAATTTATAAATAAAATGACAAAGATTTTAAACCTTTCAGTGACTTTTGGGACACCCTGTATAATAATCTGTTGCACAATTTTTATATGCGAAACATATTAAAGTATAAATAATCCTGGGCAACACCAGGACGGGATATCTAGTAAGGAATAAAGGAAACATTATGAATAAATGTTTCTGAAATCTTGAAATGAGAAATAATTATTCGTATTATTAGGATTCTTCGGAGAACTGTTTGCATCTCGCGTCATAGATAAAGTATAATCCAACACGTTGTAACCTCAGTTGCAAATTAGGCGAAGAATAGGAAATAACTTCAACTTTTTTTTTTGTAACAACGACATTAATTTCCTCATTCTCCCATCACGCATGACTTCTTGTTACGGTCATGACATCACCTGCCTCTCTAACGTGATCTTGAACGTCATTCACATCTCTAACGTAATCGTCTTCTCTATCGTGCTCTTTTTGCTTCTTATAGTCTTTTTCTTTACTGGTGATGTCATTTTGCATGCATTTGCATGCATGCATCCGTGCTCTGTTGCAAAAGTACTTAGCAAAATTCAGTTGTAGCTTACATTCTTCCAGAGGTCGAAGGTTCAATCCTCAGTACAACCAACACTCAAAATACAACTGTGAATTCTACTTAGTCATGGCTGACGGAACAAGAAATTCTGTTCGAAATTCTGTGAAACTCGAAATTCCAAAGTTTGACAGAAAAATTCCCGAGTTCGACAGGGTATTCCTGAAGAAATCTGGAGGTTAAATCGATCGAAATGTTGTTTAAATAACACTCAGGATAAGAACAGTAGTCCGAAGAATCCAAATAATACCATGCATAAATATTTCACGATATTAACAACTTGAAGCATATAATATTTTCTTAGCAAAGCGAGTCAGCGCTGTTATGTCCACTTACTTGGGAAGGCCGAAACTATCAGCAAATCCACTTTGTCTTTCATTGAAAGATTCGTAATGTCACCAACCATCAGTTGAATCTCGCAGGGACCCTGCGTCGTCGAGAGGTTAAGACTGTCAACTTTACGCAAAGCCATTGCACATCAACTGGAGAGCTCGATTCCTGAAATCCTTAAAAACTGCAAGAATAAATTAAAATGAATTATTATTATATTTTTTTTTCAAAAAGTAGAAAATAGAAAGCTGACCTTTGTTTTAATTTCAGCAGTCTCTTATTTTAGGATTAGCAGGGAGACCCGACGTTGCTTGGGATTGAATCATTAACAAATGTTTCATCCTCCCATATTTTTTTGTCATCAAAATCGATGAAATCGCCTTTTTCTTAACCAAATCGACGGTTGATTTTATAAATTTAGTCATCTTCAAAGATGTGAGGTGGCATGATGTGGCCCTCACTTAAAACCACAGCAAAAACCATAACTGTGGCCGGAAGCTTTGTTTTGATCATCCTGGGATGCCTTCAAGAGTTGAACCGTCCGGATTTGCATTTTGATGGCGCTGATAATGGTCCTGTTGTTATAACTTGAATCAGTAAGGAGCATGAGTTGTACCACAGTGCATCTCCAATCTCGTTCATTGAACATTGTGTCATTTTCAAACATAATAGAAGGCTCTTATTATTGAGATTTGTACACAACTGGTTAACTAAAACAAAAAAACGAAAATCAGTTTTTCATCAAATGGAAATGGAATCAGGTCGTCTTTTTTAGGACGAAAATTACATCTTTCTACCCTGTACAATAATGAGCATAAATTTAAGCAATTTCACCATCAGTTTGGCATAAAGCATTAATTCTAAGTCAACGGGCTATAACTTTTCCCCGTTTTAACAGGTTAAAACGTTTAGTACACATTAATTTAGAATCGAATATTTGTTTCTAGATTAGTAAAAATTAACAACGAATCTGAGCAGCCTATTCTGCATGCCCCAGTAGCGATTCCTCAGGCGATTAGCATTAAACTAACCTCTTTTAAGAGAGAAGATGAAGCTTGGGAGGGTGGACTTCCTAAAACAGAACAGAACCATATCTCAGCCCGACAGCAACAAAGCCAGTCAGACTGATTTGTCTGTTTGTGTACGAACCACACTACTTTTTAACAATACGCACCAAACCGTTTTTAACAATTTAGCAATATCTAAGATATTAGATGATGTGAAGGTGCTGAACTGTCATCTAAGCTGCAGCCTCTGTCCCATCGACGAAATATTGCGTTCCTCTGCTTGTTCTATAAGTATTTTAATGGTGAATGCTCTGACGAACTGCAAGCACTTGTGCCCCCATGATGTAAATACCCTCGACAAACCAGACAAGCAGCTAAACCCCACCCCTACACAGTCGAGATCTCTAGATGTAAGAGAGCTTTCTACTCCAGTAGTTTCTTCCCCAGAACCGCTAGACTTTAGAATTTCATTCCGGCTCCCTACTTCCCCAACTGTACTGACATGCAGAAGTTCAAGTGTAATGTGAACAGACATCTTGCTGCCCAACTCCCTACATAGTACCCCAGTAGCTTATGTCCCTGATAGTAGCCCCCTACACGAAAGTGGCAATGTGCCTTGTTTAGGGTGAAAATGTAATAAAAAAATACTAACCAAACCGTTTTTAACCAATACTAACCAAGCTATTTTTTAACCAATACGAACCAAACCAATGTTAGCAATACGAACCAAACTGTTTTTAACAATACGAACTAAACCGTTTTTTAACAATGCTAACCAAGCTATTTTTTAACCAATACGAACCAAACCGATGTTAGCAATACGAACCAAACCGTTTTTAACAATACGAACTAAACCGTTTTTTTAACAATACTAACCAAGCTATTTTTTAACCAATACGAACCAAACCGATGTTAGCCATACGAACCAAACCGTTTTTTACAATACGAACTAAACCGTTTTTAACCATACTAACCAAAGTGTTTTTTGCACTATGAACTAAACCGTTTTAACAATACTAAACAAACTGTTTTTTTAACAATACAAAATTAACACTTCCTTTCGTTAATTAATTTCTTTAAAAAGAAATGGCACTTCTGCAGTTTATGGACCGTGCTATATAGGATTTTAAAATTAATTTTTACGTTATCCTTTGTTTATGAAATTGTTATTTGAAAATACAGAATAGTTAGCAAAGCCCGCCTCCCTGTCTTAAGTATGGGTTTCTAAATGATAACATTTTTATTTCAGCACGACCCTTAAACACAAGAATATCATTTAGAAAACCATTCTTAACATGGAGAAGTACAATAAAATAAATAGAAACTAGATAAAAACAAAAAAGAAAAAAATAGAAGAAATTTTCGGGCCCCATAAATCAATTGGTGGACCTCTAGTTGGGAATCCTCCCGGGGTTAATAAGTTAACTCCATCGGCAATCCATCGGCAGTTCGAGCCATTGCTCCGTGACATTTAATAGGAAATAGACGATGGCAGCCGATTTGGCATCCTCGCTGAAAAATGTTCCACGAGGTCTTGTTTGTTTCATTTCAATTATTGTCTTTAAATACAATAAAAAGATTATCCGTAAGGTTCAAAAGAGAGTCGCCAACCTGATAGATCCTGAACTGTCATCTAAACTTCAGCCTCTGTGTCATCGACGAAACGTTGCATCCCTCTGCCTGCTCTACAAGTACTTTAACGGCAAATACTCTGACGAACTGCAAGCACTTGTGCCCCCTCGACGTAAATACCCAGACAAACCCAACAAGCAGCTAAATCCCACTCCTACACAGTATAGATCCCTAGATGTAAGAGCGCTTCTACTCCAGTAGTTTCTTCCCCAGGACAGGTAGACTTTGGAATTCCCTTCCGGGTCCCTGCTTCCCCAACTGTACTGACATGCAGAAGTTCAAGTGTAACGTGAACCGACAGCTTGCTGCCCAACTCCCTATACAGTACCCCTGATGCCTATGTCCCTAATAGTAGTCCCCTACAACAAAGTGGCAATGTCTTGTTTGGGGTAAAAATGTAAAAAAATTCACTTTTTATGTTTTTTTTATATAAATATATTTATTCATTTTTATATATTTTTTTTTTTTCAAATAAAATTTTTTTAAACTTTTTTAAAGATTAAAAAAATCCATATTTTTTAATTGCTAACACTCATTAATTTCTGTGAAAATGTGCCTGTAATTAAATATATTTGAGGGTTTGTTATATTATACGCATAGATTCAAAAAAGATGTAAAAAAAACAAAAAAAACAAAAACAAATATATAACGAATAAATGTTATCAAAGGCAAGATAAGTTACTTTTCTACCTAACTGGATATATTTTTTATTGTTTTTATTATTTATTGTAACATGTTTAATCAGATCGAAAAATATACAGTTTTTACCGATGTATTGGTAAATGCAAATGGCGGCATGCTCGATGTTGAACACGGTAAGTTTGGGAAAACGAGTTAAAAAAAATTATACAAAATACTGCTAAAAACTTACTTAATATGTGTTACCGTGACATAGGCGGACATACATTCGGTGGGTTTCTAACAGTATTTTGTATAATTTGTTTGTTATAACTCATTTTCCCAAACTTACCGTGTTCAATAGCGAGCATGCCGCCATTTTTCTTTTTAAAATACATCGATAAACACTGTATGATTTTCGAACCGATTACACGTTTTAAAGTGAGTAAAACCATTATAAACTTTTCCACGTAGGTAGAAGAGTAACTTATCTTGCCTTTGATAACATTTATTTGTTATATTTTTTTTTGTTTTTTGTTTTTTAACCACTTGTTCGAATCTATGTGTATAGTAACACAAACTCGAATCCCAACTCAAACGGTGTTTGTTTAGATTCAGTTCCTGATATTAAAGATTTCCTGTTTTGAGTCGCTTACTTTTGCGATCTGCCAAGTTTTGTACACATTGTTATTCATGAATTTATTTATTAAATTGACAGGTGAAAGTACAGAATAGTTAATAAAGCGCTCAACACCCCATATTAAGAATGGCTTTCTAAATAATTTGCAGTTTATTGGCTGTGCTGAAATAACAACGTGGGTTTGTATTACTGTACACATAGATTCGAAAAAGTTATCAAAAAACAAATATATAACACATAAATATGATCAAAGGCAAGATAAGTTAACAGTGTCAGAAATTTCGTGAAAACTATTGAATAATTCCACCCGCTATCTTTCGAAGTTTATAACTCCTCGAAAAATGTAATTCAAACCCTAATTTTTTTCCAATTAAAGGAGCAAGGACCAAGGTTTCATTAAAAAAAAAAAAAAAAAAAAAAAAAAAACGTGTTTAAAAAAAAAAAAAAAGGTTTTAAACTTTGGACTTTACAGGTAAATTTCTAAAAAACACTACTTTTTTTTTGTTTTAAATTTGAATATATTATTTATTGATCGTTTATCTTCAATTTGTGATATATAAAACTTTGGTACATAAATTAATTTTTTACTTTTTAATAGACATTTGAAAATGGGGGGGGTGAAAACGTTTGTCTAAAATATTATATTCGATTTATTAGAAAGAGCATAAAATTTCACATTGACCCTGAAAATATCGTAAAAATAGAATCAATAGAAAAATTTTGATAGATTTTTAAAGTTTAAAAATTGAAAAACTCGTAACATTCAATTAATTTCATTACTATTTTTAAAAAAAATATTTCTATTACTTTTTATACAACTTTAATAGTTTATTTTGGGAGTATAATCCATAAAGAAAATATACAACCCACCTTTAAAAGAGAAATTACGAGTTTTTTTAATATTTTATTTTCAGTTTCGTGTTAGGGGTGTCAAAAATTCCTACAAAAATTCTGATACACCTAGTGAAGCTTAATATCAGGAACTGAATCTGACTGAACACCGTTTGCTACAGACTTTGAGTCGGGGATACTTTTGGTTTGCCTACGTTTGGTATTGCAGAGTTACAGGAATAATAATAATAATAATAAAGATAGAACATTCTAACTTGTTGGCAGAGTATTTGCGAGTTTTAAACCGAATGACGAGTTTAAAAACAGCCTTTCCTGTATGCAATGATGTATTTTGTTTTAATTTCTTTTTTTTTTAATAGTTATTTTAAACGAAGAAAGCACTGACCTGGTCAAAAGAAAAAATGTTGCAATTAGTTTCACAAGAGAATCAGGCTTAGTCGGACATAATGCGGTTATTACTCATGTAAAAGTTGTTGCTGGTCGTTGAAGCTGACAAGCTTGGCTACAAGTACATCCGTGTTATTATTATTCATGCTGTTATTGATGTCGGTCGTGCACTGTTAGTAGACGAAGTGGCATTCGGTTAATAGAGCATGTGTGTGCGTATGTGTGGACGGTGTAGGATTCTCACTCTGCAATTAACCCCCCCCCCCTCCCCGTGTAATCGAAGAATGTAGGGATGGAATGAAGTTAACTTGTTGAATTAATAAACCGGGCGATCATCATCCGTAACAGTAGCTTTCTTAATGTCTCCCCCGCCCCCACCCCCATGTCTGTCTACCTTTTCTCCTTTCGTTCTTTTTTCTTTCTTTCTTTCTTTCTTTCTTTCTTTCTTTCTTTTCCTATTTCTCGTTCATCCCAGTTCCGTTGCATCTCTCTCTCACTCTCTCTCTCTCCATCTATCTATCTATCTATCTATCTATCTATCTATCTATCTATCTATCTATCTATCTATCTGTGATCTAATCCTTATTCTATAAAGAGACTAGTAGGGAGATCCGACGTTGCGGGGGAGTGAATAAAGATCAACCAATGTTTTACACTTTCATATGTTACTGCCATCGAAATCGATAAAATCGCCCATTTTCAATCCTCCTAAGTAGTCCACAATACATTTTATACAGTTTATAAAATTATTTTTTATATATAATGGCTTGAATTAGTTTAAAATGCAAATATCAAGTACTAGCAGGGAGACCCGACGTTGCCCGGGATTGAATGACGATCAACGAATATTTCACGCTCCTATATTTTTATTGTCATCGAAATCCGTGAAATCGCTCGGGAAGAAGCTTCACATGCCTCCATGCAGTAACTTAGTCCAAAAAATATGTTTTTCTACATTGCACTCTAGAGAACCTACCGTTTCTTTTATAAAATCATTTTATATAAACTTCTTTCTAGTTAACGGGAAAAAGAAATTAAGAAATTTACGTGCGAGATTTGAACCTACATACGATGCAAAAAAAAAAAAAAAATGTAAATTTCCAAGTCTTATAAAATTCTTTGCAGTTAATAAAAAGAAAATTAAGAAACTTACGTGCGAAGTTTGAACCTATAGACTACGTCATGAAAAAAGAAAAGAAAACAAAAAAGCACGCTATCAACTCATCCAAAGTAGAATTTTCACGGCCCGTTGTTCTATCATTGTTGCTATGCTAAGCGACAACATGGAAAAAATGGCTTTACCGATAATAGATAAATTAAAATAACGGTTTTGATTATCGATTATCGGTAATTATTGGGGGTATTCTGAGACAAAACTTAACTTATACACTAAAGTTCTGTAAATTTTAAAGAAAATCTCTTCAGCTGTTTCGGAGTCTATAAGGAACGAACTCACACACACATACAAAGTTGCATTTATATAATTGTAAAGATCATGGTTAAATTGTGCTCCAAACAGAAAAATTCATTTCATGTCATATAAAAATAAACCTACCGTTGATTTTATATGTTGGGCATTTCAGCTAGTGTGGTTATAAAACTTTCAAATTTCAAACGCACCCCTGTCATATCAAAGAATCTACTGTTGATTTTATATGTTGAGCTTTTCTACTTGTGTGGTGATAATGACTTGAATTAAAGTTTAAAATGCGGAAGCTAAGTATCATGGTTAAACTGTATTCTAAACAGAAACATTCATTTCGAACGCGCCCCTGCCATATCAAAGAGCCTATTGTTGAATTTATATGCCGGGCTTTTCTTCTTGTGCGGTACTAAAATGCAGATGTGGTGTTAAGCTGCGCAAGGTGTTAAGTTTAGTCAAAATCGTCTGTTCCTTCTTTCATCGAATTTCTTTTTCGATTATCGATTATCAATACTTATCGAAGACATTCCGATACAAAACATATCTAAAAATACTGCCAGGCGCATAAAGTACATTTGTGTAAAATTTCAAAATAATTGGCTCGGCCGTTTAGGAGTACCCCCCTCTCTTTCTCTCTCTCTCTCTCTCTCTCTCTCTCTCTCTCTCTCTCCCCTCCCTCCCTCCGCACATACATATACAAAGTTTCTTTTATATGATAATGGTAGAGACGGAATAAGAGAACAATGCGATGGCATTTCAAAACGAAATGACAGGAAAACTTATGGAAATACTTGCATATCAGAAAAAAATGTGTGAGATTGCTTAGTATATTTTGTTAGTGGTTCTCATGTACTTGTTGTCAACCTATTTCTACTTTCGGTAAGTTTTTATCCGGTTTCCGCATTAATATTTTCTTTTAAAAAAGACGACTTTAAAAAAAAATTCGGGTATGCTGAAAACGAATACCGTATTTAACTTAACTTTTATCATCGAGTGGCCTCCAGGCTTTGATAAGTGGTGACTCCTTTGTAAATAAAAAAAAAAAATAAATTCTCGCAAATAAGTAGTTTTCCGAATATTAAGCAATGTCATTTCTTATATTACTAGCACGCCGCCCAGCATTGCCCGGTCATAAAATACGCTTAAATATGATATTTTGATTAATGCAGATTTCGTATTTATTATTATATTATATTGGACCCAATATATAGTAATGATTTAAAAAGTTAAAACAAAAAATAAAAATAAAAATAACTGGTGCGCCACTACCGAGAATCGAAACCAAAACATTTAGCTTACGAGTTACTTTTTATTTTGACGTTAATGTCTGAGCTATGAAGACATGTTTGCTGCGAGGCTAAAAATTAAAACATGAACCAATAGCTATTACGTTACGCATGCATATTTGTAATGCCGTCGTTCGACCAACAACTTGCAAATTCCATTTTTTTTTTAATTTTCACATTTTTGTACCGATTTTCCCCGGCTAAAACCCAACTAGAAAATTTTGCATGGGTTCGAATACCCTTTATATTAAGTTTCATGTCTGTATACCAAAAACTGACAGAGGAGTTTGGTAGGCAAAATATTTTAAACAAATATATATACGCATACATTAATATATATAGAAAGACGTTTGTGCGTACTATAACCTTTTTACGCAAATATTACGCAAGTATAAATCATGTAGAATATCTGCATGAATATAATTACACGTAATAGTTAAATAAAGATGATCATCCCATGAGAAAAAAAAAAAAAAAAACTAATAGGGAATTAATTAAAATGAATTTTTAAAGGAATATGCAAATTAGCTGGAGCTTTTGCAGATGAATGTAATTCCACGACCCATATATAACAAAGTTGTATTTTCTTTTTAAATAAATAGAAAAAAGAGTTTTTAGTATATCAATACACAAAACAAACCCCAAATTTATAGAGTATAGATATAGATTGCTGTTGGCTATCTTGGTACGCACGAGCGCGCGAAGTTTCTCGGGGTTGCGTTTATGCGCTCGTGCGTGCCACAATGGCAACCTGCAATGATATAAGAAATGACATTGCTTAATATCCGGAAAACTATCTATTTACTGAAAATTAAATGAGATATTCGTTTTCAGCATACCCGAAAACCTACAGTGTCGTCTTTTTAAAGGAAAGTATTAAGGTAGGGACCAGATAAACATTTACCCTACTTTCGTTTTTTTGTTTTTTTTTCTCGTTCAGATGCCATTATTCCGAATTCGTAGCAGTGGGCCGATATTAGTGGACGTTTTTGTTTTTATGTTTTTACCAAAACGGTCATTTACAATTTTTTTTAATGTTTAACGTACATACTGATATAAATTATTGCGCAACAAAAAAATAATTAAATCAAAACGCAAATCATTTTTCTTATTTCGAATTATTTAATCAAGTAAACATTTCATTTTTTGCTTGATTATTAAAATTCATTTTTTTTCATAGTACGAGGGGTGTGCAATAAGTAATGCCCCTGACCCACTTCCCGATAGCAGTAGAGCAACGAAACTTGGCACAGTTATTAGTCTTTCTCTACATAGGAACCACCCAGAGTTATGCATTTCTCCCACCATTTGATGCAGCCCTGGAGACCGTTTTTGTAGAACACCTCAGGTTAGTCCTCCAACCACGACGTGACTTCAGAAATCAAGGCTGCATCAGCTGGGAAACGCTTTCCTTTCAAAAACAACTTCATGGCTAGGAAGAGGTGAAAGTCAGAGGGTGCAAGGTCTGGAGAGTAAGGAGGATGGGGAAGGATTTCATAACCACACGCTCGTGCTTCTGATCTGGCGACATGCGAGTTGTGGACCGGAGGGTTGTCCTGCAAGAGGAGGGTACCTTTGCTGACCTTGCCCCACCTCTTGATTTTGATAACTTCCCTTAATTTGCTCAAAAGTGAAGCATAATAGGCTCCTGTAATTGTGGTACCCTTTGTCAGGAAATCTGTCATCACTACTCCGTCCTGGTCCCAGAAGACTGTGAGCATGACCTTGCCAGCGGAGGGCTCCACCCTTGCCTTCTTTGGAGGTGGTGAGTCCAAGTGCTTCCACTGCATTGACTGGGCTTTGATCTCTGGATCATAGTGATGGACCCAGGTTTCATCTTGGTCTATTTGGCGAATAGTAATGCGCCGATCTTCCAAAATGGCAGCCTCAACTTGACGAACAGATGCCTCATCAATGGCAGAAGGGGGGCGACCAGGTCTGGGAGCTGTTTCTACAGAGTTCCGGCCATATTTGAATTCATGATGCCAGCGTTTTACAAGGTCATATGATGGAGCATTATCACCATAAGTTTCTTTCATTTCATCAAAAGTCTCCTGTGGTGGGCGTCCTTTCAAATACAAAAACCGGATCACTGCTCGACATTCAACAGGCTCCATTTCACACCTGACTCAATTCAAACACCTGTAAAACAGAAACCACAATTAGTTCAGAGCTGTAATTTGCTACATAACCCGTAGAGATGTAAATCATTGTACATGCAAAATTTCAGCTAGATTAGACAACTGGAAGTGGGTCAGGGGCATTACTTATTGCACGTCCCTCGCACCTCTATAAGGTCATCATTCACCCATGTATGGAGTACTGTTGTCACATTTGGGCTGGAGCACCTGCTACTAGTCTCTCACACTGGACAGGGTTCAAAAGAGAGTCGCCAACCTGATAGGTCCTGAACTGTCATCTTGGCCGACGAAATGTTGCATCCCTCTGCCTATTCTACAAGTACTTTAATGGTGAATGCTCTGACGAACTACAAGCACTTGTACCCCCTCGACATAAATACCCTCGACATGCCTGACAAGCAGCTAAATCCCACCCCTACACAGTAGAGATCCTTAGGTGTAAGAAAGCCGTCTACTCCAATAGTTTCTTCCCCAGAACTGCTAGACTTTGGAACTCCCTTCCGGGATTCTGCTTTCCCAACTGCACTGACATGCAGAAGTGTAATGTGAACAAGCATCTTGCTACTCATCTCTCTTCATAATATCCCTGCAACTTATGTCCCCGATAGGAGCCCCCAACTTAAAAGTGGCACTGTGCCTTGTTTGGGGTGAACATTGAATAATAATAATAATAATAATAATAATAATAATAATAATAATAATAATAATAATAATAATAATAATAATGTATACGTGCGACTAGTGATTGCTTGTGAATCTAATATTCCCTTAACACTTCCTCCTTCAGAGGCAGCCGGTTCAACCCGTCTAGGGTGAATTCTGAGTTTTGTCTTGAACTATACTGCAAGAATACCGACGCTGTTTTGTATCGAGGGAGGGAGGATTTTATTAAAGAAGCAATTAAGACGGTCAGGACAAACAGAGCACGTAATGACGTCATGATGATAGCGGAAGTTCTTTGACGTCACACATAGTGGTTCTTTCTTTCTTTCCACCTTTTTAAAAAAAATAAATAAATAAAAATAAAAAAAAACAGATAAAAAGTAGGTGCTGTGTGTTAATACGTTTCTTCGATGTTTGCTTGGGATGCAAGTGTTATCAGTTACGTTTCTTCAAAGCATTTTCTTCATGGCTTATCATCAACTTGACTAATTATAGTGACTGCAAACTTTTGAATAAACGGCTTCCGCCCAATTTAATGGTCCTGTGCCTAATTGTATGTATTTGCAACAAATACGATTCGTCTTTTTATCAGAACAACTTGTAGGCAAGTATACGATTGGATTAGGGTTACTATTGTGGTGATTTTTATGGGTTATTCCACATACTCACATAAACATATCTCAGTACTTGCGTTTTTTTTTTAATTTCATTTTTTTTTAGGGATTGAACGTTACGTTTAATACTGGGCAACGCCGGTTACATCTTCTAGTTTATTATATAAGTTTTTGATTTTATTGCTGGTATAATTTTGTCTTATTATTCTTATACATAATACAGATAGTAATCGAATAATAGGATTATTCATAAAGTTCATTTTATGGTTTTTCAAAGTAAATATAGGGGTTTTAGGGGTATATATTTCTATATTTTTAATTACATTTAAATTGGAGAGTATTTCTTCATATGCTCGAATTAAGCAAACGAGTATTAGACAGAATAATACGTGAGTTCGTAAATACCACGTCCTATGCTTAAGTCCTTATATCGTGTGTCATCGATACTAAACTATCTTATAATTTATAGGCAGGCCTATATATATTTATGTATGCGTATATATATTTGTCTACCAAACTCCTCTGTCAGTGTTTGGTCTATAGACATGACACTTAATATATAGGGTATTTGAACCCATGTAAAACTTTGTATTTGTGTTTTAGCTGGGGAAAATAAGTGCAAAAGTGTGGAAATTAAAATAAATAGAAAGTTTAACGACGGCTTTATAAATATGCATGCGTAACGTAATAGGTATTGGTTCATGTTTTATTTTTTATCCTTGCAGCAAACATGTCTTCATAGCTCAGGCATTAACGTCAAAGGAAAAAGTAAATCGTAAGGTAAACACTTTGGTGTCGATTCTCGGTGGTGGCGCACGAGTAATTTTTTCTTTTAACTTTTTAAATCATTACTATATATTGGATCCAATATAATTTAATAATGAATACGAAATCGGCATTAATCAAAATATCATATTTAAGCGTATTTTACGACCGGGCAATGCCGGGCGGCCTGCTAGTATATATATATATATATATATATATATATATATATATATATATATATATATATATATTATTAGTATTATTATTATTATTTATGTAAATACAGTCATATCTTGCTACGATGTGTAGACCGTTTCAATCATATTGGATCTCATCAGGCAAAAAAAATTAAAATACAATTTTGATTTTATTTTAACCCTTCTAGCCCGATGAGATCAAGTATGATTGAAACGGTCTGCACATCGTAGCAAGATATGACTGTATCTACATAACGAATAATAAAAAAATATAATTTGCTCTCTTTGATTGAGCAATATCGACGCCCATGTTGAAATTCAATTATTCTTAATCTTTGGATATCTTGCTATATATATATATATATATATATATATATATATATATATATATATATATATATATATATAGAGAGAGAGAGAGAGAGAGAGAGAGAGAGAGAGAGAGAGAGAGAGAGAGAGAGCGTGTCAAAACTGCCATACAATCTCTCAAAGCTTTAGTATTATAGATATTAGTAGGTAGTACGATTTTAACACTTTTTATACTACCTAACATCAGAAGTGCATTTGAGAAGTTTTATCACTGCGCAAGCAAAAGGTTCCGGCCTATTAAATCAACTGTAGGTTATTTTATAAGACAGAGGCGCGTTCAAAATGAATGTTTCTTTTCACAGCACAATTGAACTATGATACTTGTACACTTTGCTTCAACTGATTATGTTTAAATAATTTTATAAAATCAACAGTTGGCTCTTTGATAAGACAGGGGCGCACTAAAAATGAACGTTTCTGTTTAGAGCGCATTTGAACCATGATACTTGACTTTTGAATTTTAAAGTTTAAGTGAAGTCATTATTTACAAATAATGTTATAACATCAGCAGTAGATTCTCTACAGTGCAATTTAGACTACAATGTATTATAGACTACGTCACTGGAGGAGCATAAGAAGCTTCCTTCCAGTACACTGGGAGTGGGGAGATAATTAAAGTAGGCAATCAATCGATTGCATAAAAAATTGGTCGATATCACCGATTTCAACGGCAATAAAAGTATAGGAGGGTTGGAATATTTGTTGATTGTCATTTAATCCCGGATAACGTCGGGTCTCCCTGCTCGTATAATAATAAATACGAAATCTGCACGAATCAAAATATCATATTTAAACGTATTTCACAACCGGGCAATGCCGGGCGACCTGTTAGTAATAATATCTACGAAATCTGGACAAATTAAAATATCATATTTAAGCGTATTTTACGACCAAGCAAAGCCGGGTACCTTCATCCCGCTAGTTATATATATATATATATATATATATATATATATATATATATATATATATATACAAAGAATTAAACACTAGTGTCTGTAGATATGTAATTATTATAGTAAATAATTATATATATATATTGCGTAAAATGATTCATCATTTTGGAACTGAAAATTAGTTAAAAAAATTATGAATCATTTTACTCAATATTAAAATAGCTCTAGGGTATCTATACCTATTGAGCTTATTATATATCTGCATTACAACGAGCACTGTTTTCTTTTAATAGTATTAATGCATTTACTAATGTATTAAAATAAACTCTGCTCTTTAGACTCTAGGTCAAATCCCCCCCCCCCAAATTAATATATATATATGAGGCATGCATAATCTATATATCTATAAAAGTAAGAATGTGTGTGTATGTGTGCATGTGTGTGAGGAAACTTCTCAATACTCAACTAATATTTTATCTACAGACTTGAAAATTTGTATATAGTATATTCAGACATGTGGAATTTTTTTTCGTCCATTTTCATCCAGAAAAAGGACTACTAATGTGTCAAAATTGAAAAATATGTACGGTGGAACATCGGGAAAATATGTGCGTGTACATCGGATTTTTATCTGTTTGCTAACTGTTTCATGAATGCGCATGCGTGAATGGTTCACATTACAGGTTACTTATGTTAATAATAAGTTGTTTGGAAACAACCTTTTTAATATCGTGTTTCGCTGGTCTAATGCTAATAGTACTTGACTCCCTGTCCTAGGTTTTGTTTTCGATCTCAGCTCAAGTTTTTTTTTTCTTTTTTTTTATTTACAAGAAGTGAACAGTTTAGAAAAAAACATAATACTCGCATGCACATGTCTCAGTTTCTTTCCGTGTTTTGTACTTCATTTTTTTAAAAGGGAGTTTAGCGTTACGTTTAATACTTACGATATTTCTGTTTATAATAGATAAGAATTCTGCATCAACTAAAATAAAATATTTATGCGTATTTTACGACCGGGCAATGCCGGGCGGCCTGCTAGTATTATATATGAGGTATTACGTAATATTATGTTAGGGATTTATTTAATTTTGTGGCCATGAATTTCAAAGAATGGTCAATTCTTGTAGTAAATGAACTCAACAGCCGCCTGGGACTCGAGTTATAATTCCATTATTGATGATGCTTTGAGCAGTGTCGGTAACCATAGAAACAGAGACACCGTCGCAGAACGATGGCGGCGCGGTCTTTGACGTCATTGATTTCCTTAAAAGTGTGAACGCTTACATTTTGGCAAGAATCATTGGACGGGGCATTTTTTTTCTTTTTTGTTTAAATGCACATTGAATTATTATTTTTTTCTTATTTAATTGGATATTTGCTGAAATCAAGTAAGATAAAACGAGTAAAATATAGCATTTTTTAAAAAAATAATATAGCTGGGATGAGATCAAGTCCACATGCTTTTGAGATGTCTAGGTTTTCATGATATCACGAACTTTGGAAGCGGTGATTTTCAGATCATCTAGTGTGATTTCTGTCCGCAAAAGAAAATCTAGAAAAGAGAGTAATTTACTGGGTCTAAAGTGGAGTTAGAGGTAAACCGTTCAGGCAAGCAGGTTAGCCTTCTTGGTTGCCGTGAAAATAACCTCAAGGCTGTTGAATAGGTGGGGGATTGTTGATTGCCAATTATTTATTAAATTGTTATAAATTTTCCAGAAATCACGAGTTCCTAATTTCTGCGATTCGATGCATTTTCTGATGGTTTCGGTATATCTTCTCTTAACTGCGGCTATTTCACTCTTACTATTATTTCTAGCTTCTATAAACTTTTGTTTATTTTTATTAGATTTATGTCTGATAAATCTGCAGTATGTACGCTGCTTTTCAACAATGGCAACTGAACAAGTAGAAGTAAACCATTGGGGGAGAGTGAGGTTTGCTATAAAACTTCCGTATGAGAACATGTGCTTCAGTTGCTGCTTTGAACCATTCAATAGCATTACTTGCACACTCTTCTGCGGGAAGAGAAAAGAGATTTTCCCATAATGCATCTCTGATGTGATCCCTGATGGCTTCTCAGTCAGCCTTTGTGTTTTGTCATTTTGAGTAACAGCTCTTCAACTTGGGGTCAAAAGTTTAGGGGGATGTCTACCAATATAACAATGTAATCGGCGTTCTGAATGAATTATGGGCATTTCTTACACAATCCTCAGGAACTGTAGTCGGAAATAAAAGTGAGGCTTAATGATCTTCACGATCTGGGAGACACGCCGAGAACTTGACAGTCTGTGTCAGAGAATAGAAGTGAGGAAAGTTATGTGTGATACTACCAGCTGCGTCTGTGTAACTAGAGAAACTAAGCCAATTATTGTGGTGGACATTAAAGTCATTAAGTTGGTGCAAAAATAATGTCGTTTTTATATGAGATATGTATATGTAAAAAAAACGACATTATTTTTGCACCAACCCAATGCG
Organism: Euprymna scolopes; assembly: GCF_053919585.1. Classification (NCBI taxonomy): domain Eukaryota; kingdom Metazoa; phylum Mollusca; class Cephalopoda; order Sepiida; family Sepiolidae; genus Euprymna; species Euprymna scolopes. The sequence continues at coordinate 81,140,866 of NC_136517.1, forward strand.
TGTACCTGGCTGCTAGTATCTGGGGACAGTATTATATCATAGACGTGGTTGATTAGGGTACAGTCCTGCAAAGTATTGCAAAATGAATCCAAAGCATAGGAAGTTTTAATTCTCTAACGTAGGGTGTTATGAATATCAACTCAAAGCCTGTGTATGTGTCAGTCTGAATTCTTATGGAAAAGTAAGAGGTAACCAGACATGTTAAAGTGGTTAGAAAGGATGGAGGAGTATAGGTTAGTTTCAGTTACTGCTAAGATATTCAGTGAGTTTGCTAGAAGAAATGATTCTACATCGTCTAAGTTAGTTTTAGATATTTGTGAATGCGTATCTCAAGGGAAAAGGCAAATTGATCTGAAATGGAACACGTACATCAAATCTGTTGCCAAGATCGCTGGAAAAATGGTGGGATCCTTCTACCGCCCCAGTAGATCTCTCACTGCTGATGCAATTCTCTACCACTATCCAACACAAATAATGTTGTTTGCATAGCATATCATATATATTTGATATCATAAAAACCCAGACATCTTGAAGACGTGTGGGTCTGATTTCATCCCATCTATACTATTAAAAAATGCTCTGTTGAGGTTGCTTCAGTTTTCTCCAAACTCTACAACAAATGCCTTAACAAATCTTGCTTTCCTAACTGCTGGAAAATTGCTTCTGTGATACCAGTTTCCAAAAATTCTTATGAAAGAACTGACCCACTAAATTATCGTCTCATTGTCCTTCTCCCTGTTTTCGTCAAAATATGTGAGTCCTTAATCAATCAAGCACGTCCATTACCTCATAAATACTTGACTTCCTTCCAACCAACAGCCTCTGATCTTGAGCGCGTGATACAATGGGGGAAGAGGTGGCTGGCTACTTTTAATGCATCTAAAACCAAGCTTCTATCTTTACATTATCAACGCTCTGATCCCCATCTGGCATCAATTGAAATGGATGGCTCCCGTTTTGGGGAGGCTTCATGTTTTGACAAGCTTCTGAGATTGACCTTTACTCCTGATCTGAAATGGAACACGTACATCAAATCTGTTGCCAAGATCGCTGAAAAAATGGCGGGATCCTTCTACCGGTCCAGTAGATCTCTCACTGCTGATGCAATTCTCTATCTATATAAATCCAAGTACGTCCAAAGATGGAGTACTGCTGCCACATCTGGGCAGGAGTTGAAAAAACATTTATCCTGCCTTGACAGAGTACAAAATAGACTTCGAAGCTTAGTGGGGGATGCTCTTTTCTCTCCCCTGCAACCTCTCTCCCACAGAAGAGATTTTGCGACCCTTTCTTTGTTTTATCGTTATTTCCATGGCAAGTGCTTGACCGAGCTCCAATCTCTGGTCCCCCTGCTCTCCAATCTTTCATGAAAAACACCCGTCTAGCTGAAACTACTGCCAATAATTTTGCCCACTCTTTATCTGTGCCTAAATCAAAACGTAGATTCCATGAACAAAGCTTCTTTCTTAGAAGTGCACACCTGTGGAACTCTCTTCTGTTTGCCTGTTTCCCACCTGACTAACTTAGATGTCTTCAAGTCCAACATAAACAAATTCCTGATAAACCGCCCTCTTAAGTAATCCAATTTATCAAATCTGCATTACTAACGATTACTACAATATTATCCTATTGATTATTGTACATGCAATAACCCTCATCTTCGAGTGGCTTCCGGGCCTTGATAAGTGGTGACTCCCATGGAAAAAAAACCCAGTATGGATATGTATTTAGCCAACTATTTTAGTCATGCCTATTGCTCCTAAAAATAACCCCTGCTTATATAACAGTCAGTCCATCTCCCTACTCTTTGTTTTTTCCTTATATTCTATGATTTATCTATCATTCTCTATGTTTTATTTTTATTTTTATTCTACATTTCCTTCCTAATTTATCATAAGCTAGATGTCATATTTCGCTATATCTGTAACCTAACACTCTTCTTCCCTTCTGATGAGAAGTCTTAGGCTTCGAAATGCCTGGGTATAAAGAACCTTTATATTTTTGTTGATGTTCTTCCTTATTGCGTAACGTTACCCAATACCTTGTAGCCTCAGTCGGAAAGTAGACAAAGATTAAAACGAACTTCAACTCACTTTTTTTTTTGTATATGATACTATTAATGTCATGAATGCATGCAGCGAGGTGCATATTGTGGTGAGAGGGGATGTTTGACCGGACGGGATAGAGGAATAGAGGACAGAAGAGGGGGTGTTGATGTCTGATTGAGACAAAACAGAAATGTCTATGGGATTTTGTCAGAAAGAGACAAAACAAATAATAATTGTTTTTATTTGTTTGTCGTTATATATCTGTTAACATGAAAGGTTGTTTTTAAAACCTCTGTTGAGAGGTATGAAGAGATCCAGAGATCCTTAGCTGATTAAGGCTGACAACTTAGAATGGGGATCAAGGGTAAGGGTCGCCGCCAAGGATTGTTCGACCTGGAATGACTAATCACTCCTAATTTGATAATAAGTAAAAACCTCAGTACAAATGAGGGTTAAAATTTAGTAGAGATAAGTTCGAAGAGGCGGAGTAGAAATTAGGGGGAAAGAGAGAGAGAGAGAGGGGTGTTGAGTGGACAAGACGAAGGGTAAGCTCTAAGAGGAAGAAAGAAAGGGTGTTTGTCACCTCTCTCTGAAGGAGAGGTGGGGAAAAGGGGTTGGATTTAGAAAAAGGAATTCTAAAAAGAGTAGTGTCGTAGCCAGTAAACTGAACGGCTTGGCTGATCAAGTGCTCCCGATTTGGGAGCCCTCAGGGCTTGATGTTATGATGTAAACTAGCCTGTGTTAATGGGAAATCTGTGACTTTACTGGTCTGGTCTTACATCGTTTCACTGCTATAGTCAGTCACCTCAATTTAGACAGTAGCTGTTATGAAGTAATGAAATTAATAAATAGTTTGTTATTGTTATAAACCAGAGTTTTGTTTGTTTGTGGTGAGGACTCTTCATTTTGCAGCGGCCATTTTTTTTTTATGCGCGTGCAATGTCCGGGCATAGATGAGTAGATTTGTTTATGGCGCGCGCACGCGCGTAAAAAAATGGCCGCCAAAGAATACAATGCATAATACAACTTTTTATATCTCGATAACTACTTATTTCTGCAAAATTTCAATGCGATTTCCGTATTCAGCATAGTCGAAAACCTACTCAAGTCGTCATTTAAAAGAAAATTGTTGAGGTGGACCTAATTTGAACATTTACCATTTATTTTGGCTTGAAATTTACGGATGATTTTTGTTATGATTTTATCTGTTTTTTTGTTGTTTTTTATGGATATTTTTTGGGGGCGGGGGTGCCGAAGTTTATGTAATTATTAACAGGAAAATTGGTGAAAGTCACAATGGAATCCACGCTGCGCCAAATTTTTGTTTTGTTTTAGTTTGCTTTCATTTTGGTTGTTTGTTAAATCCGGCAAAAAAAAAAAAAAAAAAAAAAGTAAAAACAGGTATCGTAAAACTTGAATTAAACTTGAAAATACTATTTGAAAATAGCGCGGGTACTTTCACCTAACAATTTAATAAGAACAGGTAATGGTAACATAAGTGCATAAGAACCACATTTTTTTTTGTTTTACTTTCATTTTGTTTGTTTGTTAAATCCGCCCCCCCCAAGTAACTTGAAAGTTTTATTTTTTATTTTTAAATAAAAAATAACGCAAATATCGTAAAACTTTCATTAAACTTGAAAATAATATTTTAAAATAGCGCGGATTCCATTTTGATTTTCACCAATTTTCCTGTTGATAATTACTAGGTACGTGCAAAATGAATGCCGATGCTCAAAATGTATAAACATTTGGACCCCGCCCCCTTTACTTAAAAAATCACCAAAAATCAGGAAATTAACCAATTTTAATGAAATTTTCAATATTTATCAAATAATGATCGCGGAATATAATTAACTATTTTTTTGTATTTAAATCTTAGTGAAAATGTATTATTTTGTTTAAACAAAAAATACCTTTACTAAAGTTATAGTTTTCAGTAGTAAATAAAAAACCCAAGAATTTATTTTTGCTTTTTTATGTAAATAAAGTATCGTAATTTGTAACAATAAAATAAAAATAAAATAATTTTTACAGGAACATTACGAAAAAAAAAAAAGTCCCTGAAGTCCGTATTAATGAATTCGATATAACTCGAAGAAAAATTAATTTTTCGAACTACCAATATTATCATTGAATTCAACATTGTTTATTTAATATTTTCACACAAAAAAAAAAATATAATTACAAAAATAATTTCTACATTTTTTTACGCTTACATTTTTAACGTAATGTAAGATTCTAATATTTCCATTGCACGCAAGAACGTAAAATAATGGTCATATAATCTTGGAAAATAAAGTAAAAAAAATTGAATTGAAAAACAGGGACATAGAAAAATAATTTAATTAAAAAATGGCAGAAATTGTACGAACGTTCCATCTCGGTAAGTACGGATGCGCAGAGTTGAAAAGAAAACCAGTCTGTTTTGCCCACCCTCCTCCTCTTTTCAACTACCCGCCTGTTTGTGTTTATGAACTTTAAATTTAACGTGACCATTATGATAAATTTTAAGTCTGTATGTTTTTAGTGTGTAATTTTTTCAATGATTATAAATGTCTTTCTTAACCAATTGTAATTCTGTATTAATACGTAATACATAATGGTGCTAACTTTTTTTTTCAAAGAATAAATTGTCAGTAGTATAATTAATGAATGTAATTAACTTTTATGCATTTTTAAATGAAGGAAGGAGGGTCTTCGACTCAAAAAAAAAAAGTCGCTCTGTATGCCGGGATAAAGACATAAATTATGTCTAATTTGTCCTTCCATACATATTTCAATTTTGCCGCCAGTGTTTATTTTGATACAATGAACGAGTCTTGTACGAGCCTTTTTCAAGTCTCACACAAAAACACACATTCACATTTCAAGCTATGTCATATACATACGCGCACACAAACATACGCGCCCACGTCACTCATGTACACATATTCACGTTCGCGTACATACACTCACAATTACGTGTATAGACACACACGCTAACGCACACATATGTACACGCGCACACAAACGCACACATGGACGACGTCACTTCCGCTTTCTAAGGAATTATACACATGCGCAAAACACCACCGGAAACGAGTATAAAACAAAGAGACAAGCTGTTTCTAACCCTTTTTAGAACCAACTCTCGACCAGAGAGGTTGGGCTAACCAGCCGCCTCCCTTTCGGGAGTCGCACGCTCGTGCGCGTCAACACCTCTGCGACTATGTATGGGGCACGAGTTAACAGACCGTATGTACACATTCCCACTCTTTCTCTCTCTATCTACTACTGGTCCCTGAGAACACATTCGCGTAGCTGACTCCTAACTGATGTCAACTCTCTATCCACTTGTTTGTCTACACGCTGGACTATCATTCCCATTTTTCACTACAACACTCATTGCTCTTCCCACGCGCGAACAAACGATAGTGACCCGAACGCGCGGACATGAACACATGTTATAACTAAAACGTTCATTCTTTCAACAGCAAATAAACGACGTTTATCTTATCCATCAATTGAGTCTTTGTTTCCTTCAATTCCATTCGTTTCATTATTTTCTTGTAGCGAGCTAGGGTATTATACTCTGGTCCGCTACAGTCTCGTTCCTACCAGTGATATATTTTTGGATAATTATTACTTTTTTTTTTTGCAAAAGTTAAGTACATTTATTGTATGAATTCATTATCTTAAGACTTTAACTTAATACTTAACTTGGAAATAATTCCAGAAAACTTATATTTTTCTTGCCAGAATAATGTAAACGTGATTTTTGGCATAATGAATTTTTACGTTTTCAGATTTGAGATAAAATTATTCCATGTATTTTTTATTTCACACACGTTTTCTTTTTTGAGAAATTAACTTTAAACTATAATCTTTCAAATACATTAAAAAAGTACTCGAAAAATTTAAAAATTATTATGATTAACCGGCATTAAAAACCATACCCCCCCTACCGAAGCAGTCATTAATTGCCCGTACCTAATAATTACATAAATTCCGGAAAAAAAAAAATCCATCCAAAAAAAACAAAAACAGACAAAAAAAAAAAAAAAAAAAAAAAAAAAAAAGCTGATAAAATCATAACAAAAATGATGCGTAAATTTCAAGCCAAAATAAATAAAGCAAACTAGGTCACACGCACAAAAATTCTTTCCTTGTAAAAATAATGAATTCTCCTTCAATCGAACATATATATATATATATATATATATATATATATATATATATATATATATGTATATACAAGGTGGAACGATAAAATTGTCGCTTGCCCTAGAAAAGACGACATGATTCCATTTCCTTTTGATGAAAACCGGTTTTCTTTTGTTTCTACTAGTTGGCCAGTCGTGTACAAATTGCAAGAGCGATATGAGTCTTCTATCATGTCTCAAAGTGACACAATGTTCAACAGGCGAGATTGGAGATGTGCCGCTGTACAACTCATGCTCTCTACCAGTCCAAGTTATGACAACAGGATCATTGCCAACACCCTAAAAATGCAAATCCGGGCAGTTCAACACTTGAGGGTATAGCTCAACGAAGTTTCTGGCTACAGTTATGGGCTTGTGTGTGGTTTCAAGTGAGGGCCACATCATGCTGTCTCACATCTAAGTGTACCTGGATGTGCTGAAGAGTGTGGTGATTCCCTTGTGCAATCAGGTGGCACTAGCAGACCCTTGGCTTCAGAATAAGTGCTACGACTTTATACCCTTCTCTCATTGGCACCCATCTTCTCCCCCGATCTGAACCCGCTGGACTAATTCATTTGGTCATACGTCGAGAACATCACCAACATGACCTCCCACAACACCAAAGCTGCCATCCACCGAGTATTCGCCAAACTTCCATCGCTGCTTGTAGAAAATGCATGCTCCCAGTTTCGGACCCGTACCAAGACGGTGATTGAGGCTGAAGACGGCTACATTGAATAGATGTCAGCTCTACTACATAATCAAGTTAACCTGAATTGATTTTGTCAATAAAAGTTTTAAAATAAAGCTGTAGTGTTGTTTTCTTTAGGGCGACAAATTTATCGTTACACCCTATAATTAGAAAATGATGAAATGTGTTAACGTAAACATAATGATAATGGGGAAAATATGAAGATAATAAGGCATAGTGGATACGAGGATTGGGCAGAAGATTGTTTTAGTTAAACCGTTTTCGGGTATTTTGTTTGTAAGTATGCAAAGTGCACTCACCTTTTTCCAAAGTGCACTTTGCATATTTACAAAACGTTTAACTAAAATAATCTATACGGCTAACATATTTAAAAATAAAATGTTGATATATACCTGTGAGAATTATTATCATAAAATAACGTTATATAATAGAGTCAAGCACGTAATTGATTTCGATAGATATATTTAAATAACAATATCTAAGTACAGGGTGATAAAAAGAATCTACTTATTTCATGATTAAATATTTTATGAAGAAAAAACAGCAAAAAAAAAAAAGCTTATAATACAAGTATTCTACTTACGGTCGAGTTTTAATTCACGTGTTACAAGTGCCCAATATGCCTCACCCTTTCAGCATGAACAACGTCAATACGATATGAGAAATTTTCCCAAACACATTGAAACACTATACGATCCATTAAATTGATTGAATTGATCACGTTTTAAGTTTTCCGGGTCAGTTGGCAATGGCAGAACAAAGACGTTTATAAACAATCGGAGAAAAAAAACAATTACAAACTGCAACGTCAGGGGATCTAGGAGGCCAAGCACAAGAAGCAAATGAAAATCTTAGGCCAAAATTGTTTCGCTTGCTGTCTTCGAAAATTATTTTTAGTAAAACACGCGGAGAATGCTCTGTTTTACGGTTGTTGTAAAAATGGAACGGAAATTTAAATTTCGTTCTGTTTTAAATTCGGTACATTTTTAAATTACGTCCAACTCATCGTTCACATTCGATATGTCAGCTTTTATAGGGTTTCCGGTATGCTGACAAGGTTGGGGGGGGGTCTATTCCGAAAGCCGTTCTTAACATGGGAGGGTTGGGGGTGTCTATTCTGAAAGCCGTTCTTTACATGGAGAAGTTGGGGTGTATATTCATTGTAAGCATGCCTGAAAAACTATATAAGTCGACATTTCCAATTTGACTTATGTAAAAAAATAAATAAATAAAATAAAAAATAAAAATATCAAATTGACTTTTTTGTTTAAAAATTAAATTATATCGTTTTTGGTAATAAAATTTAATTTTTATAAAATAATACGAAAGTATTTTTGTATATATAAAAAGTACGATTGTTGAATGTTATTCTTTCGATTACTTCGTTTTTTTTTGGGGGGGAGGGACACAATAATAATAAAAAATTAAAACGGAACGAAATTTAAATTTCCGTTCCATTTTTATAACAATCTTAAAACAGGACATTATCCGCAAGTTTTACCCTATTTTCATTAATAAATAATTTTCTAATTGTTTTTCATAATTTTTTAACATGTTTATTACTGCAACATGACAATTAAGTAGATACCAATGGTTTTACTTGAATTCAATATTTCAATTATCTAATTTTGCTATGAAGAACCAATGGTTTATTTCCCTTGGATGGTTATTATTTCCCTTGAATCATAACTAAAGCAATTATGAGTTATCCCCCTTGAGATTGCGTGCTCATTCGATTCCAAGCAGTGTTGCCAATTTAGCGGTTTTCTCGCTAGATCTGGAGAGTTCGTTTGTAAGCTTAACAGGTACAATTTGGATCTAGCGGCTAGCGTTTTATTTTCTAGAAAATCAGATGTTTGACACTCACCAGCCGCAATTTTAGATTTAAAAAATAAAGAAAAGCGCTTGAAATTACTTTAAAACAAAAACTTAACTCGTTCAGGTAGGTAGAAAAGTGCCGTTTATTGTCTTTGGTAACAATTATTTATTGGCTATTTTTTTTTTTTTTTTGTTGCAAAGAAAAAAGAGTATAAAAACCTCTGCTCATTGCAGCAGCGTTGTGCGTCACTGCGTCAGTACTTTCTGTAGACTCGTTTTCACGTCTGCCTCAAATCCAGTGGCCTGTTTTTATAAAACGCAAAGTCCTCCAAATTTGTATATTTGCATATGTGAGCGAGAGCACACAAGATCCTGTGAGACTGCATTGTTATATAAGGTCGCAGGCGCCATCTTGGTCCCTTTTCAGCATCATGACGCTGCATCGACAAAATGCACACCGAGGCTGTTTAAAAGGCAAGCCTGCGTTCTCACAATTTTCGCCTCATTCTTTACCACAGAGAGGGCAGGGACACGGTGGTCTTTTTCTTTGGGTGTTTCTTCGGAGAGGGGGATTGATTGAGGTCTTCATCCTCGCCTGTGCTAGTGTCCTCGGTTTCAGGGTCAGTGAACCTAAGGCTGCTAATCTCAGGGTCACTGTCCGACGAAGTCGGCATAACTCAAAATGATGGTTCACTGGTCTCGGATCCAGTCTCGCTCTCATCACCAAGTGGCGACTGCGCTTGTGATGTCAATTGAAGATCCTTGATGTGACGGGGCACCCCGTCAATCCGCACCGATTGCAGGCTGATCACCTTAGTAACACGCCCGATTCCATAGCGTGTGGTGCACTTGCCACGGGGATTCTTAACCCAGACGACATCCACCTCTTTGATACTCTCTCTCATCGCCCCCAGCTTGGGCAGTGGGCTGGTCTCCATGCCTCTCACTCTGACGTGATACCTGTGCAGTGCTTCGGCTGGCGAGGTAGAGGGTGAGATGTTGTCCTTAGGAGTGATGTTATACCAATAGACCACCTCAGACACTATACACCCCTTCCTAGCTGCGATGGTCTTGACGGTCTTGTGGCTTCTCTAAATAATTCCATTCCTGCTAGGCACATGGGCGCACTGAAATTGCAGACGTATACCCCAGCTGTCTGCAAACTGTTTGAACTGCTTGCTAACAAAGGCGGTACAATTGTTGGTCAGCATCTCAGAAGGGGTACCACACTCGAGGAAGACACTTTCCGGCTCACGGACAACAGCGGCCGAGTCCTGCCGACGAAGGAGCCACCACAATGCAAATTTAGATGGTCGCAATCGATTAGCGTCAAAAAATGCTCGCCGTTGTGGTGAATTACATCTATTGCGAACCTGTTCCAGTTTCCTCTCACACTCAGTTTTCCCTTCTTCCACTGGACGGGTGCTGGGTCGATCGATCGACAGGTTTTGCAGCTCCTCACAGCAGATTTCACGTCCCTCTTTGACACATAGGGGTTGACCAACCTGGCAAAGTAAAGGGTTCGGTTTACACCAGGGTGCCCGCTTTGGCAATGGACATCAGCAACACAATCTGGGCTAAGCCGACGTCCCACCGCTGCACAATTCACAGGTGCCAGTTCGTCCACTTCTTTTGGCAGGACTGCACCAGTGTCACATCTATAGCCAGGTTGAATACCTTGATGATCTCGGTCAGAGTAGCAAGTTGTCTCCATATTAGCATTTCGGCTGATGCCTTCATTGTCAATCGTGCTTTCCCACTTAAGGCATTGGTTATCCACTGATGCACGCACGTAGAGTCTGTGACGATGTGTAGCACTCTGGCCTGCCACTGAAGCACCAGATTTACCCCTTTGAGTATAGTATCAAGCTCAGCCAGGTTTATGTGCCCGGCATCATTTTCTGGCCAAAGCCAGCAGGCATCTTCTACGATAAATCCATCAGTCGCCAGAGCAACGCCAAGAGCGAGTGAGTTGGCGTCCACCCAAACTATAAACTCGCTCCCGTCGACGCACCAGCTCCCTCGCATGGGGTCGTCCTCGGTCACTCTGACCACAGCTTCCACCAGCATGCTTCGCAGGGTGGGATTGTGCACCTCATCGTCCCATCCCGTTGACATGGAAGTCGCACATTGCTTTATGGCTGCCACTGCCACCTGGAGCCACCCACACACGGGGCAGTGGCCCACCAGTTTTCCGCAGACGGAAAAAATGCTCCAATGCGTGATGTTGGATGGAACTTCTGGGATGTCACCACCTCTTCCCTGCCTCTCACATGCAAGCCAAGAACCTTCGCTCCATCTTGCAGGCGCTCTTGCTCATTGCACGACAGCCTCAAAGTGTTCTTTTACCACCTGGACAGAAAAAACCTTAGCTCACTGCAGCAGCGTCGTACGTCAGTACTTTCTGTAGACATTTTTCACGTTTGTCCCATCTGCTCCAGTGGCCTGTTTTTATAAAAGACAGAGTCCCCCAAATTTGCATATGTGCACGAGAACACACAAGATTCTGTGAGACTGCATTGTTATATAAGGCCGCAGGCGCCATCTTGGACCCTTTTTAGCATCATGACGCTGCGTCGGCAAAACGCACACCGAGGCCGTTTGAGAGGTAAGCCTGCATTCCCACCACATGTTTTTCACCATTTTTTGCAGTTAACCATTCCTAAAACTCGCTATAAAATAGAATTTTCCAAGTACATTGGGGGGGGGGGTTCCAGTCTCTATAGTTTAAAATATGAGCTAAGCACTCCCCTTAATTTAAAAATATTTATTCACTTGGTAAAAGTGTAGAAACGTTAATAGTTGAAAATTGTAAAAATAAGCAACAAAAAAAAAAAAAAAAAAGGAAAGTAGAATTTAATTATCTACCCATCTGTATACTTTTAATGTGCAAAAACTAACCTTTTTTTTTTTTCTAATTTCAAAATATGTTGTCCAAAGCGTTTTTTTACCTACTATAAAAGAATAAAAAAAAATCTTCACTTATCGCTTAACTGATAGGAAGGCTTAATTCCTGAAAAGTTGTAAACAAATGACTTATTCAACCACTAACTCTAAGTTTGAGTTGCACTCCCAAATTTAGAGTTAGCGGTAGTCATAGATTGTTTTTTTTTTTTTTTTGCAAATTTTTAAGAATGATGTCCCCAACGGTTAAGTGAAAAGCAACCAGTTGTGTGTTGTAAAGACATCTAGAAAAAAATGAAACAAAAAGAACTTAAACACAATTTCTTGACTGTTAACTATTCTGCACATTAACTGATGACTGCGTTGTTCCTATTTGCCTTCCCAAAGAGCCAACATTTATGTTTCTATCTATTTTTACTATTTTTTAAAGTTTATTACATTTAATTGTTGGCATGATCCACGTTTCTAAGGTGCAGCATATGTAAACGTCTTAGTGAAGTTAATTTCATTTATTTTTTAGCAAACGTTAAAAACAAAAAAAAAACTTTTCCATATGTAAAAAAAAAAAAACGATATATACTTGCTCTCCTATAATGGCAAAATTGTATGCAAGGTCGATTAATGAAAACCCCGCTACACCCCCCCCAAAAAAAAAGAGGCACTCGGGATTGAGGCAACATTTTTTAATCCTCAATCTTAATGGATTTCTTCTTCATTTACCAAGGAGAGAAAAGATAAAGTATAGCATCAGAACAAATTTGCGGACAGACGCCACACTAGATGACTTGAAAATCACCCCCTCCCAGGTACATGGTATCATAAAAAACCTAGACACTTCAAAAGCATGTGGACCCGATCTCATCCCGGCTGTGCTATTAAAAAAGTGCTCTGCTGAGGTTGCTCCAGTTCTCTCCAAGTTTTATAACAAATGCCTTAACAAATCTTGCTTTCCTGACTGCTGGAAAACCGCTTCTGTGGTACCAGTTTTTAAGAATTCTGGCGAAAGAACTGACCCATTAAATTATCGCCCCATTAGTCTTCTCCCGCTTTTTTGCCAAAATATTTGAGTCCTTAATTAATCAAGCTCTAGTCAATCAGCTTACAGCTGCTAAACTCCTGACTAACAATCAGTATGGATTTAGGCAAGCCTGTTCCACAACAGATATCCTAACTGTAATCTTTGAACATATATACCATTCACTGGACAAAACAGGGGAGGCTAGAGAGGTAGCCCTTGATATATCTAAGGCTTTTGACAGGGTATAGCATAATGGTCTTCTAAGGAAAATAGATCATATGGTATCACTGAAAGAATACATAAAGTAATTAAATCCTTCTTAAGTAAGAGAAAAATCCAGGTTGTCCTCGACGGTTGTACATCTAAACAATATGATATAAATGCGGGAGTACCTCAGGGGTCTATCCTCAGACCTTTATTATTCTTGATATTCATAAATGACCTCCCTGATAAAATTGTCTCTGAGATGGGTATTTTTACTGATGACACCATTCTCTATAACAGGCACGAGGAGAAAACAAATGAACACATATCTAAGGAAATGGCAGAAACACTAGAGGATGACCTCCAATCTGTAGTGGAATGGGGACAAAAATGGATGGTCACATTCAATGCTGCCAAGACTAAACTTCTTTCCTTCAATAATTACAAGAAACCTTCACTACCACCAATAGCAATATTCAAGAACACATTTCCCGAAAGTACTTCCTTTAAACTCATTGCCAAGGCTGCTGTGAAGAAGATGGGCTCTCTCTACCATGCTAGAAAGTTACTTCCGCCTGAAAGTATCCTGTACCTCTATAAGGCCACCATTCGCCCATGTATGGAGTACTGTTGTCACATTTGGGCTGGTGCATCTGCTAGTTGTCTCTCACTCCTTGACAGGGTTCAAAAGAGAGTCGCCAGCCTCATAGGTCCTGAACTGTCATCTAAGCTTCAGCCATCGACGAAATGTTGCATCCCTCTGCCTGTTCTACAAGTACTTTATTGGTGAATGCTCTGATGAACTACAAGCACATGTACCACCTCGACATGAATACCCCCCGACAAACCTGACAAGCAGCTAAATCTCACCCCTTCACAGTAGAGATCCCTAAGTGTAAAAAAACATTATACTGCAATAGTTTCTTTCCCAGAACTGTTAGACTTTGGAACTCCCTTCCAGGATTCTGCTTTCTCAACTGTACTGACATGCAGAAGTTCAAGTGTAATGTGAACAGACATCTTGCTGCTCATCTCCCTTCATAATATCCCTGCAACTTATGTCCCTGATAGTACCCCCCCCCTACTTCAAAGTAGCACTGTGCCTTGTTTGGTCTGAAAATTGAATTTAAAAAAAAATACTATACTTTTAGCGTTTATTTTATTTGGAAAAGTAAAATATAAATAAACCAAAAATAAAAAGATATTGTAAAATTGGCAAATATTCAAATCATGTTTTTATTTCATTTTAAAAATATTCAAAGCAAACAAAAATATACTCGATTGTGAATGGCGGTGGGCATGAAAAGTTCTGATCTATTTAATGTAAAGTAACGCCCTTATTTACAGGGCTTTGTGACGATATGGAACTCAAGACTTAAGCATTTTTTTTTTTTGCTATGGGAGATAAATTCTGCATGTTTTACTTTTTCAAGGGATTTCTGTGTGGTTTTACGGCATTTTGAGTGAGACAGGATTAGACAGATCTTAAAGATTAGTTACCTTTCCAAAAATGTTAGAATGTCCTAGAAATGCGGAATCATTTTAATTAAAAAATTTATAGGCGGAAAAAATGATCCCCCACTTTAAATTCTAAAATATATTTTTTTCTGAATATTCACACATAATCACCTAAAAAAGCAGTATCTCGTTTTTTTTGGAGGGGGATAGCTAAAGGCCTTTATCTGCTTTTAAATATAGGTATAATTTTTTTTTTTTAAATATAGGTATAATTTTTTTTTTTTAAATATAGGTATAATTTTTTTTTTTTAAATATAGGTATAATTTTTTTTTAAATATAGGTATAATTTTTTTTTTTAAATATAGGTATAATTTTTTTTTTTAAATATAGGTATAATTTTTTTTTAAATATAGGTATAATTTTTTTTTAAATATAGGTATACTTTTTTTTTTAAATATAGGTAGAATTTTTTTTTTTTAAATATAGGAATAATTTTTTTTTTAAATATAGGTATAATTTTTTTTTTTTTAAATATAGGTAGAATTTTTTTTTTAAATATAGGTATAATTTTTTTTTTTAAATATAGGTATAATTTTTTTTTTTAAATATAGGTATAATTTTTTTTTTTTAAATATAGGTATAATTTTTTTTTTTAAATATAGGTATAATTTATTTTTAAACTGACAATCTTTTTAATGCTTTCCCTTTCTTCACAAAGATTTCATTTTGTTTTATTTTTCCCATTTATACACTTGTGCTATTTTTACCTATTCTCCCCAATCTCCCCTTTAGAATGGTTCTAAAATCTATCAATTCAATTCGCGTATAAATCTGGTGCCTGTGTTTTGCGGATTTCTTTTTAATTTTTATTTTGCAAATATTAATTTTTCTGATATTTGAGGAGAATTTATTCAGCAATATTAAATATTTAGGTACGCCATTATTGTGATGTTTAATTTGTAATATATTTCAATCTAACTTTTATTATAAACACTGATTTTATGATTTGTTTCTTGCAAAGCAAAATATACCCTCTCCGAAAAACAGTTCAAACTAGCTGATAAAATTTGGAAGAGTTTTATGGGTCTAACCGTTTCAATATAATTTCAAAAATATATAGTGAGAAAACAGAATATTTTGTATATTCATAATATTTTTATGTAGAGTAGAAAGTTAAAAATATATTGTTTTCTTGTTGGGATATTTTTTTTGTTTTGATTTTACGGTTTTTGAAAATGTCAGACGGCAAAAACTAAAAATGTAGCGATTTTCTGGAGATTTCTTTTCCCTGATCTAGCGGATTTTTAAAATCTCATTAGGCAACACTGATTCCCAGTAGCAACAAAGTTAGATAATAGGGGACAACTTCTCTGAAAGACGAGAAGGAAACACACTGAAAAGGCACAAGAATATTCGGAAATTGAGCCATTTGCATTTGCTGGTAGGGGGCGCTTCACATGACTAGTAAAACCAATATGGTCTCATCAAAAAGAGGTGATACCTGGTAGAATGAACTCCTATAACCTAGGATTCATTCTAACAAAAGAAAGGTCTGATCAAGCGCGTAGATAGTCCGTAGGTTGTCAGAATGGGGCAGGAGTTCCTTTGGTTGGTAGTTGTTTATGCCAGGTTTATCTATCAGCTTGGCAGGCTGAAACATAGGACTTCTAAAACTAGAACTCTTTTTTTTTTTTTTCTACATAGGGTTCACCACTTATCAAGGCTGAGAACGCACTCGAGGATAAAGGTTAATGAGTTTACAATAGTTAATGGGACAATATCGTAGTAATCATTAGTAGTGGAAATTTGGTAAATTGGATTACTTAAGGGGATGGTTCATCAAGAATTTGTTCACATTGGACTTGAAGACAATCAAATTGTAGTCAGCTGGAAAGCAGGAAAACGGAAGAGAGTTCCACAGGCGTGCAGCTCTAAGAAAGAAGCTTTTTTTCATGAAATCTATGTTTAAGTTTATGCACAGGTAAAGAGTGGGGTAAATTATTGATAGTGGTTTCAACTAGACGAGTGTTTTTCGTGAAAGTTTGGCGAGGAGGGACCATAGACTGGAGCTCAGATGAACACTTGCCATGGAAATAACGATAAAGCAGAGACAGGCTCGTAATGTCTCTTCTGTGGGAAAGAGGTTGCAGGGAAGAGAAAAAGGCATCCCCTACTAAGCTTTAAAATAAGTTTAAACACAAATAAACTTATACAGGCAGGTAGAAGAGTATCTTACAAGGTGTCTTCAATAAGGTTCCAAACTTATTTTTACAGGCAATTAAAATTGTTGTAGATTCTTGAAAATTCAGTATGTTATTGCTATACATCTTATGAGACGACTGACCAATTTTTATGATTTCAGGTTCAAATAAACAGCTATAGCAGGAATTGGAATACACTCTACTAAAGCTTGATTGTCACAGTTGGTGAATTTCAAAAATGCAATCTGGACGTTAGGGCACTTTAGAAGAACGATAGGCAATAAAATTATGTTTTAAACTTGGAAAAAACGCCACAGATATGTATGGAATGCATCAGACTGCTTTTGGACTATCTTGCATGAATCAAGCATGAGTTTTTGAGTGGTATAAGAGATTCAAGGAAGGCAGGGAGTCTGTAAGGGATGATGAGAGATGTGGGAGAAGTAAGGAAGTCAGAACACCAGAATTGATTGACTAAATAAATAATTTCATGGATTTATAGAGACAATAAGTGCACAGTTTGATGTCAGTGTGGGAACTGTTCACACAGTTATTCGTGAGGAAGTGAAAATACGTAAGATTTGCGTGAATGCACCAGTCCACAAGTCCATGCTTGTCACAGACTATTTGACCAAGATGGGCATTAGGACAGTTCCTCACCCTCCCTATAGTCCAGAACTTGCTCCCCACGACTTTTGGTTATTCCCTAAGCTCAAAGAAAATCTTAGAGGTTGTCGTTATGAGACAATTGAGGAGATGAAAGAGATTGTTATGAGGGTCATTGACACGCTCACACAAGAGGATTTCATGGAGTCTTCCAGAAGTTGCTGGGGCGGTAAAACAAGTGCATTGCAATTGTTGGAATGATAAAACAAGTGCATTGCAGCCGAGGGAGATTACTTTGAATGGAACTAGAGTTTTATGTGTGTACTATGATTAAAAGTGCCCATACGAAAAAGTCTGGAAACTTATTAAAGAAACCTTGTATCTTGCCTTTGGTAATATTTATTCGTTTTTTTACCCTTTTTAATCTGTTAGTTACAGCAACAAATACTCCCTATTTTTAACGCCGTCACGGTTGTGGGTAAATTGAAAATGTCCGTTGTGTCATCTCAGCCAAATCTGAAACTGAATATTTCAACCGGTGTTAGTGCCAAAAATAAAAATTTCCCATTATAGTTTTACCCAGTTTTTTTTTTCTTCTTTTCAACACATTGTTTAATTATTCCTATTTACTTTCTTCCCCACGAGGGCAGAGTTAGACATAAGGTCGGTTTTTGATGTGGGGAAAATCCAGATCCCCCAAAAGAGGCACTCTGGATAGGAACAAAAATAAAAATTGTCTCTGTCTAGAAGAATTTTTTCTCCACCGACCGATGACAGAAAAAATGAAGTGTAGTATCAGAACAGATACTACACTTTTTTTCCCAGCCAAAAGGCCGAGTTAATTATTAACAAATAAAAAGGACAAACTGTTTTTTTTACAAAAAATTTGTGATGGATTTTTTTTATATTCATTATGAAATAGTTTAATTGGAGTTTTATATAATATTTGTAAACAGTTTTATTTTAATATATTACAAAATAACCAATTTACGAATAATAAAATCAAATAGCTTTTTATAAGTAAAAAATTTCCTTAACAAAATTTAAATATATTACAGATTCACATTTTATATATCATAGCAATGACGTATCCAGTCCAGATTATTGTCAAAGAAATTGTCAAACCAGCCAACATATATTGAGAGATTTTCAGGTTATTTAATGCCGAATCCAGTGATTTTGAAGAAAAGATTTTAAAACATTTTCAAGTCGGTCTCTATTTAACCCATAGTTGGGACCTTAACAGGTACTACCACTCCGGGTCAAAGTGGACCTGGGAGCAATGGCAAGTAAAGGGTGGCTCCACACTCCCCAAAGCCCGCAAGCTGGGGCCTCACCATCGGATATAGTTTAAGGCCATATGTAGAACCAGGCTCCGTAAGCGACGGATATGGCTGGAGATGTTTAAAACTTTTCTTACAATTTTCTTTAAAAAAAAAGAAAGAAAAATAATTAATTAATGAATAATAAAAACAAATTACTGTTGGGCATGTTTTATTTTTTATTTATTTATTTTTTCTAGAATTTCTATTTATTTTACTATTTTTCTGTTTCATACTGTTTTCAAGATTTGATTATAGCTGACGTTCGACATAACCCGGCGAGTGACGTCATATTCCGGGCAAAGCCGAGTGGCTACATACGTCGGGTTCCAAATCTGCACAAATACCAGAACGACTAACATTTCGCCGTTTTTTTGTGGAATGTAAAATAATGTTTGGTACTTCTGCAGTTTAAATCCCGTTTTTCCGAGAGTTTCACTCGGCAACGCTCGGCGAACGGCAAAAACCGGTCCGGAAAATGTTGAGTGAGCTTATTCACTAAGAAACAGAGTGGAAAGAAGAGACTCGAGCAGACGCTACCAAATTGGAAGGGGGAAAAAAAAAAAAAAATGGAAAAAGTTTAATTGTGTTTCAAATAACAAGTTTTTATTCCTGTGACAAGGAAGGAAAATGAAATGCTTTATTTCAACCCGCAGAAACTTCTATCCCTAAGGAAATAAATGGCCTATCCTCCGGAAATTACATGATGCCGGGGATGCCCCCAACAACCCTTTCCCACAATAAATGTAAAATATAAAAAAAATCTCACAAAAAATATTTGCAGAAAATGCATTTGAAAAAAAAAAAAGAAAAGAAAATCTCATCGTTGGCTGCTTAAAAAAAAAAAATTAAAAATATTTTTTTTTTGGGGGGGGGTAAAACACTCAAAAATTGTTTGAAAAAAAATACACATTTTTTTTGGAAACAAGAATTTTATGAAAAAAATATCCCCCCCCCCTCAAATTAAATTCCTTAAAACGAAACAAATATCTTTCATTCATTCAAAGAAAAAAACACTTTTCCTACAAAAAAAAAAAGAAAAGAAAAAAATATATGCCGTCGTCGGTTGCTCAAAAGAAAAAAAAATCAAAAGTTTTTGGAAAGAAAAATCCTAAAAAATTATTTTTAAAAAATCAATTTCTTTGGAAGGAAACCCCTAAAAAATTATTTTTAAAAAATCAATTTCTTTGGAAGGAAACCCCTAAAAAATTATTTTAAAAAATACATTTTTTTTTTTTTTTTTGGAAACAAGAGTCTTACGAAAAATATATATCCACTCCCCCCCCCCCAATTTTTTTTCTTTGTTCCTTAAAAAGTAAAACGAAACAAATATTTTTCATTCAAAGAAAATAACTTTTCATGCAAAAAAAAAAAAATACAAAAAAACAAAAAACAAAAAAAGAAATAGAAAATTTTTTTTTACTTATTCAAAGAAACCACACTTTAATTACAAAAGTAAATAAATAAAAATAAAACAAAAAACAATTGACGGTAATTAAAAAAAAAAAAATAAAACAGTAAATTTTATGAATTTATTTCGGTAAGTTGTTTATTTTATTTATTTATTTATTTATTTATTATTATTTTTTCGATTTTACTAGTTTTTACTTGTATTTTGGGGAGAGGGTCTAAAATTAGTGTCATACATAACAACGTCTCTTCTGTGCGGTAAAATAAGAATCAAAGCAAGGTACTTGTACATAAGTTGAACCAGACGTAACTCAGCGTCCATCGGCTTTGCTCGGAACATGACGTCATGCGCTCGGGTTTGATTGTGATGTGACGTAAGATGTCGATCAGCCAATCAATGCACTGCAAAGTAGCAGACGAACTTTTCGCAACAAAAATTGGAAGGAAATAAAAATCATTGAATTCATTTAGCAGCACACACCTGTAACAGCCCTTTTCTGAAAAACTGTGTAAACAAAAATATGAATATCTCCAGGTTGGAAAAATATTTGTTGATGCCGGAAGAGGTCGTGTCATATTGTGAAGAAAAAAAAATTAATTGCTGAAAAAAAAAAAAAAATAAATAAATAAAAAATAAAAATTTAAAAATTGCGTTTCCCGTGGCGAGAAGTGCATCATCATTACAAAAAGATCTATGAATCATGGATGTTGGTGGAGATGCGCACGCAATGCACCCAACCTTCCTATGTTAAGAACGGCTTTCGGAATAGACACCTCTCCTTAACCTAACCTCCCCATGTTAAGAACCACCATTACCAAAAAAAAAAAAAAAAAAGAAAAAAAAACACAATTTATTAATCTTTTTCTTAAAAAAAGTTTCTTTAATTGTTATACAAAAACTTAGAAAAAAAAACTTTAAAAAAACTTTGCTTATCTGTTTTGTTGAACTTTTTCGTTGGACAGAAAAAACAAACAAATTACAGTAAAAAGTTATATATTATTACAAAAAAAAAAAAACTTGGTGCGTGATGCATGCGGTAGGTGGTTGTTTCATTTTTTGTTTTGTTTATTTCTTCTGTTAAAATTATTATGTTTATATGTCTTCCTCATTTTTTCTGTTTTTATTTATTTATTTATTTATTTATTTGAGCAGCACATTTGTTACGCTTTCATAATCGGCGGAGAGAGCTCTCGGCGGTTAACGTCGTGTTCCAAGCAACGCCGATCGGACGTTGAGTTACGTCTGGTTCAAATCATGGACAAGTACCCAAAGTGGAAAGTGAGGTTCAGATCTGGGAGCAAGAGTGGGAATTCTCATTGATTTCCAGGCAACACCAAGTGTGCCTGCTGATCTAAAGTTTCACGGCGATAACGACAAAGACAGCAACGTCGACAGCTTTCGGCTTTTACCCTGTTACCATGGCGACACACAAACAGATCGGCATTTTTGATTAGTCCATATATTATGCATTAGCCAATCAAAAGGCACGACACGGTTTGACCACGGCGGAAATAGAGGATGTAGGCGGGGAGAGGCGTTAAGAACAAGCACTTGTTTTGTTTTGTTTTGTTTTGTTAGTTTTACACTTTTTTTTTGATTTGATTTGATTTTTTAGCGTTCATAGCAACGTCATGCTCAGATTCAAAAAACTTTTTTCAGTAAAATTACCCAGATTGGATTCTTGTTAACTAGAGCAACCGTCGGGTCAGTATTTGTTGTATATATATTATTAAATATATAATTATTTATTTATTTATTTATTTATTTATTTATTTATTACATTGGTTAATATTAACGACCAATATCAATTTTTGGTATTTTTTTACGACCTGCCCCAGCGTAGAATAAACACTCCCAACCTCATCATGTTAAGAACGGCTTTTAGAATAACCCCCCCCCACCCACCACCTTATCTTAAGAATGGCTTTCGAGGTTGTGGGTATTTAATCCGAAAGGCGTTCTTAGCATGGGGAGGTTGGAGGTGTTTATGCTACGCTGGGGCAGGTCGTAAAAAATACCCCCCCTTTTTTTTCAGTTATTAACATCTAGGATACCTTATTTTCATAAAACAAAGTAAAAATAAATCTATGCGTTTTTTAGTACTTCAAAACTTTAGTAAAGATGTTGGCACTTCTGCATGACAGTGCCATGAAACGACCGAGATGAGTTATCGATCCCTGTTCTTTGAATGAGAAATGCCCTCTATCGGCCGTTCTGTGAACCTCAAATATAAACAAGTGTCTCTGAGAACGCAAAAATATATAATAACGAAATAAATAATACAAAAATATATGAAAAACAAAACATTTATTGTATGAAAAATATCATTTTAAAATTTGAATATTATTTATTTTAAATGAGTTATTTATAAGTGAAAATGGTGCTAGTGCACCTACTGTTCCGCGCTATTTTTTAAATCGTATTTCCAAGTTTAATTAAAGTTTTATGATATGTTTTTTTTTTTTTTATTCAGTTGTCTAGAATAGGTACGAAACATCCCCTCCTGTTAAGAATGGCTTTTAAAATAATAACGTTATTATTTCAGCACGGATCAATAAGTGCACTAGTACCATGAAAATAAAATAAATGTTAAAATCATGAAACATTTATAGATTGTTTTTTAGAATTGTATAAAATGTAGCAACATATAATTTTTTTTTTCACAATAAAATTGTATAAAAATATATCAAAATATAATTTTAATGTTTTAATATTCTTTTTTTTTTAAATTAATGATTTATAAGTGAAAATAAAATGCATGTTAAAAACAAAACATTTATAAATTGTTTTTAGAATTAGTTTTTTGGGGTGGGGGTAAATTTCCAAAAAACTATTCTTTTTTTTTTAAATTAGAATATTTTCTTTATTGGTCTTTTATCTTCAATTTGTGATAGATAAAACTTTGGTACATAAATTAATTATTAAAATTTTAATAGATATTTCAAAATGGGGAGGGGTAATTTAAAAAAACAACGTTTGTCTAAAATATTATATTTGGCTTATTGGTAAGAGCATAACATTTCACAGTGACCCTGAAAATATCGTAAAAATTGAACCAATAAAAAAATTTTGATAGATTTTTAAAGTTTAAAAATTGAAAAATATTTAACTCGTAAAATTCAATTGATTTCATTACGTAAAAAAAAAATGGCTGCATGAAGGCACGTCGGCATTTTGTAAACATTTTGTAAACACTGTTTTTTTTTTAAATAAAAAAATAATATTTGTATTATTTTTTAAACAACTTTAATAGTTTATTTTGGAAGTATATTCCATACAGAAAATAAGCAACCCACTTTAAAAAGAGAAATTACGAGTTTTTTATATTTTATTCGTAGTTTTCTGTTATGGGTGTAAAAAATTCCTCCGAATTTCTGATACACCTAAGCAAACACATGTCAGAAATAGAAAGGGAAGATTAATTATGGCGTTTTTAGGCCACCGTAGTTCTCAACTGGAAGAAAGGGAGACAAACTCGCTCTGTGACAATTTAAAGTTGCGGTATTTTTGAATCCTTGCTTAAAAAATATTTTATTTAAAAAGTACATGGAATATAAAATATAAATATGGATACATTCTTAACAATGAAGAATGGAAGTACCCATTGATTAGTATTTTTTATAGGTAAGTGATTTTTTGGAATTTATATTTATATATATTTATTATATTCGAAGTAAGTTAATATTCGTTGATTTTCTTGAAATCTTTTTTAAAGGAAACCGATTAAAAAAAACAAATATTGGATATTTTACTATTAAACCTGTTATTATTTTAAAATTTGGTCTTTGCTCCTTTTATTGAAAAAAAAAATAGGGTTCAAATTACATTTTTCAAGTAGTTATGAGCTTCGAAAGATAGTAAGTCTAATTATTCAAGTTTTTATCACGCATTTTTAATGGCGACTTCTGACACTGCTATTCCACTACCCATATATAAGAAAGTTGTATTTCCTTTTTAAATAAATAGAAAAAAATGAGGTATTAATATGAAAAACAAAAATATGAAAAAAAAAAAAAAAATTAAAGGAGTATAGGAGATTGTTTTTTTTTGTTTGTTTTTTTGACAAGTGGCCACTTTTTCTCTTTTTATTACCTTGATTGCAAAAATGTCCCCACATGTCCCGAGTTTTTGTGTGGTTTTTCCTTTTTCTTTTTTTTTTTTTTTTTTTTTTTTTTACACCTTAAGAACGATTTTGTCATTGAAAACAATCGCAAATAAATAGTTTGGTTACTTTGGGTAATTATTACTATGACGTCATGGGGGACACCTCACTGAAAATAATTGTTTCAGTAAATTTGTAGATTAACACTCTTGCCCCGTCCTTGAAATGAGATTCTACGTTTTTAGGCAATTACGTGTACTGTAAACATTTTAAAAAAAAAAAAACTCGTCGGAAAGCGAAAAACAAAGAAAAACATTGATTATTTGGATTCTTTGGATTACTGTTCTCATTTTGAGCTGTACTTACAACGTTTCAACCGATGTATTTTCCGACCTTCTTCAGGTATATCTTGTCGAACTCGGAATCTTTTTTGCCGAACTCGAAAATCTACACGGAATTTTAAACGAAACCCTTAAGGGTAACACGTTCTCGTTCTTTGAAAATTCCCGAGTTCGGCAATACATAACCGAAGAAGGTCGGAGGTTACATTGGATGAAAAGTTGTGAAAATGACATTCAAGGGGAAAACAGTAGCCCGAATAATCCAAATAATACGAATTATCAATCTTTATCTAAAAAATTCAGAAACAAAGACAAAATTAATTTATAGACGGGGATCAATTAACTATCTAGAACTGCTAATTTTTTTACAACTAATGCTAAGTCTGATTGGCAAGGTCGTAAGACTACACATAATCGCCTACATAAGTAACCCCCCCCCACCACCACCAAAATAAACCAACAAAAACTGCACAGAATTTTTTCTTCTCTAGCTAATATTTTTTTTTGGGGGGGGGGGGTACTTGCTCGAAAACGCTAGAACGACCCGGTAATGGTGGTTCATTTTACATTAAATTTGTAGAAAAGCCGATACCCCACTTTAAAATTTAAATTCATTGTTTTCTTTTTCTTTTCGCTAATTTTTCGAAGTGTTCACAAGTAATCGCATAAAAAGGTAGAATCTCATTATATTTTTTTTTCTAGGGAGCGGGTTGGGGGTTTAGTTGAGGGTGTTAATCTAGAAATTAAAAAAAATAATAATAAAGCTGAACTAACTGCTACCAGGATGCCAATTTTGTGGAGAGACGGATTTTCCTACACTAAAACCTGATGTTGCATCTAACTTTGCCCTCGTGGGGAGGAAAGTAAATAAGGGCAAGTTCAACAACGAAATTGAAAATCCCACTTCTTTTTGTTTTTCACTTTTAAGTTAACGTATTAATAAATCAACTCTGTTGTTAAAATAATAAAGCAAAACCGACTTCGAAATCTAGTGAGCAATGCCCTTTTTACATCCCAACTCCTTCTCACAGAAGAGACGTTGCTAGTTTTTCTCTAATATATCATTATTTTCATGGTAGGTGCTCGACTGAGTTTCGATCTATGCCCCCCCCTGTTAAACATTCACAACTTCACAACATACACTCGTCTAGTTACGATCACTGTCAATAGTTTCCATACCTCTCTCTCTCTCTCTCTCTCTCTCTCTCTCTCTTTCTCTCTCTTTCTATCTACTTTAAACGAAATAAAACTTCCATGAGCAAAGTTTCTTTCCTAGAAATGCCTGTCCGTGGAGCATTGTGTAGGACTTTCCTAGCTGATTACAACTTGATCGTTTTCAAGTCCAATGTAAACAAATTCTTGTTGAGCTGCCTTAAAGTGAACCTTGGATTTATTTCTTGTTTCTCACATTTCATGAACGATGGTTCTGATAAAGGGGAGAGAATTGCTGCTTTCTTGGACAGAATCTATCAAACATTTATCATTGTCTAGTTTTTGACCTTGAAATAATATTTATATATTAATAGGATAGCGCGTGTGTTATTTATTTTGTGTGCCACGCTTACATCCGAGTGACTGTTGTTTTATTGTTCCGGACTTCCATTTCTTGTAATAAATAATTTTCCCAAGTATTCTTCACAAGTTTTGGTTTCGGTTTCGATTATAACTGATGACAAATAGATGACGTAAGTGCCATGCAGAATTCTTAGTAAAATTATTTATAAAAAAATAAATGATGAGCGCCATTTATTTTTTTAATAAATAATTTTACCAAGAATTCTTCGTGGCATTTCACTTGGGTGTAAGCGTGACACAATAAATAACACACACGTTATCCTATTAATATATAGATACGTGTCAGGAGCTGCTAGAAAGGACTTGTCCTGCCTTGATAGAGTTCAAAATAGATTTCATAGCCTCCTAGGAGATGCCCTTTTCTCTTCCCTGCAACCTCTATCTCACAGAAAAGATGTTGCGAGTTTGTCTCTGATGTATCGCTATTTTCATGGAAAGTGTTCGACTGAGCTTCAGTCTATGGTCCCCTCTCGCCAAACTTTCACAAGAAACACTTGTCTAGCTGAAAACACTATCAATAACTCCCCCCACTCTTTATCTGTGCCTAAACCTAAACATAGATTCCATGAACAAAGCTTCTTTCTTAGAACTGCACGCCTGTGGAATTGTCTTCTGTTTTCCTGCTTTTCGGCTGACTACAATATGGTTGTCTTCAAGTCTAACGTAAACAAGTTCTTGATGAGCCGTTCCATATAAGTTAACAAATTTACCGAATTGATTACTATATTGTCCAATTTCTACTGTACACTCTTTAACCCTTATCCTCGAGTGACCTCTTGGCCTTGATAATGTGGTGATGCCTGTGTAAAAAAAAAAAAATAAGATTACTTCGTGTTACATATAAGAGAAGGGTAAATCTGTCGCGCGCATTGGGAATTTCTAGTGATCTTTTAAACCAACGCATTAAGGTGAAATCATTACGTACTTTATCTTACCGTTTTTTTATCCTTGAACAGTGGCAAACCCGAGACAATTAAGAACAAACGCCTACCTTTAAAATTAAACACAAATTTTATTGATCCTTGGTTGCAAAAAAGGAATGCCCATTTTTTGCCTCTGTAAAGAGCTGGCATTAACCTCGTAAGGTGTTAGTTTTTATTTCTTCAACAGGAACTGAGAGTTGGTTCATTCTGTCTTCGAAGATAGGTGTTTCCAGCCGTAAAAGCGTTCGACAAGATGCCGTTATGATGTAAAGGATCCGATATTCGCACTGTCAGCATAGTGCACAAATCCATGATCAATGTTCATGTTAATTCGGTAATTATACCAAGAAAAGTCTCTTAATGGACTTAATGAAGATGTGCGTATATTTAGGCGTGAAATAAATGATTTGAGTCCATAACGGACTCTTAGTAATGAGTAGACATGGGACGATTCCAATATTTTTCCCGATTCCGTTACAATTATTGATTTTGTGCTAAATTTCCGATTCCGGTACGATTACCGATTCCGATTTTTTATAAATCTCAAAATATTTTACTATAAAATTGTTATTTTCTCCCGATTACTGTAAAAACACATCTTAAATATGCATGTATTTTCTCAAACGTAATGTGATGTAGAGATTTTAGTCTTACTGGAAGTTTAAATCAATAAATATTTATTATCTTATTATTAATATAAGCAGTGAATGATGTTTCTTAAACCAAAATCAAATAAAAATATAATTAAAGGAATCGGTTTTGGCATCGGAAAATAGACTCAATTTTTTCCGATTCCTATACCGATTCCGATACTTCAAAAAGCTCCGATTTTTTCAATTTCGATTAATTGTCCCAACACTAGTAATGAGTTTAATTATTTAGGCATAATATAAACTGTCTCAAGATGAAAGTTGGAGGCGTCATGCCTCTTGTAGGGACTGAGTTTCAGAGTCCTCCTTGAATTTGGCTCTGTTTGTTGTGACTGAAATGGATTCCTCCGATCTGTCCAGTTCATTTGCATAGCTGCAACTGAAAAGCAAACTCACAAAATACAAAAAGCCCGCGAAAATGCAACACTTGAGGTCGCCAAGCTAATCAAGAACCTTGATTCCAGTAAAGCAACTGGCCCTGACGGCATTCCAGTTATAGTGCTGAAAAAACTCCAACCAGAACTTGCCCCCATACTTACCAAGCTGTTTAAGCGTTGCCTTAAGGAGAAGTGCTTTCCAACACCCTGGAAAATCTCATCAGTATGCTCTGTATTTAAAAGTCATCTCCCTCTCAGTACAGACCAATAAGTCTCCTGTGTGTCATGAGTAAGTTGTTGGAATCCATATTAAATAAAGAAGTAGTCAACCACCTCAACAGAAACAACCTTCTTAGTGACATGCAATATGGTTTCCGCTCTGCAAGATCTACAGCAGATGTGCTAACGGTTATATCACATAGAATTAGTGAATCTCTTGACAAATGTTTCCTTTCCAGGGCAATTGCTCTTGACATATCAAAGGCCTTCGATAAGGTATGGCATAAGGGCCTACTTCACAAGATTTCCAGCTACGGTATTACTGGAAATGTTTTCTCAATCATTAAATCATTTCTCTCTTTCATTTCTTTCATAAGAGTAGTGGTTGATGGGCAGAAATCAGAGGCCCACAGTATTAATGCTGGAGTCCCCCAGGGGTCCATCCTGGGCCCAACTCTCTTCCTAATCTACATCAATGATCTCCCAAAACACATACTTAAATCATTCGTTGACATATATGCTGATGACACGACCATATATGGCAACACATCAAAGGCCGTAAATGACAAAGTTCTCTCTAATCCTCTCTCCTCTGATCTTGAGCGCGTGGTACAATGGGGGAAGAGGTGGCTGGTCACTTTTAATGCATCCAAAACCAAGCTTCTATCTTTACATCATCAACGCTCTGATCCCCATCTGGCATCAATTGAAATGGATGGATCTCGTCTTGGGGAGGCTCCATGTTTTGACAAGCTTCTGGGTTTGACCTTTACTCCTGATCTGAAATGGAACACGTACATCAAATCTGTTGCCAGGGACGCTGGGAAAATGGTGGGATCCTTCTACCGCTCCAGAAGATATCTCACTACTGATGCAATTCTCTATCTGTATAAAAGCCAAGTACGTCCAAGGATGGAGTACTATTGCCACATCTGGGCAGGAGCTGTTAAAAACAGCCTATTCTGCCTTGACAGAGGACAAAATAGACTTCGTTGTTTATTGGGGGATGCACTTTTCTCTTCCCTGCAACCTCTCTCCCACAGAAGAGACGTTGCGAGCCTGTCTTTGTTTTATCGTTATTTCCATGGTAGGTGCTCGTCTGAGCTCCAATCCCTCGTCCCCCTCGCCAACCTTTCACGAGAAACACCCGTCTGGCTGAAACTACTGTCAATAATTTTCCCCACTCTTTATCTGTGCCTAAATCCAAACGTAGATTCCATGAGCAAAGCTTCTTTCTTAGAACTGCATGCCAGTGGAACTCTCTGCCGCTTGCCTGTTTCCCACCTGACTACAACTTGGACGTCTTCAAGTCCAACATAAACACATTCCTGACAAACCGCCCCCTTAAGTAAGACACTCTATCAAAACCCCCACTACTAATGATTACTACAATACTATCTCATTGATTACTGTACACGCAATAACCCTTATAAGAAATTACTTCGAAGGGAGCTTGAGTTTCACGTGTGTACTATCAATAAAAGTGCGCACACGAAAAATGTCTGGAAACTGTTTGAACACACCTCGTGTGTGGTGTGTGGTGTGTGTGTGCGCGCGTGCGTGCGTGCGCGTGTGTGTAATATATATATATATATATAT
>NC_136517.1:81175538-81210538 GCF_053919585.1 Euprymna scolopes
CGATCATTATAAATTTTATTTATGTGTATATGTTTATATATTTCTATATATTGGATTCACTCCTAAACTGATTAACCGATCATTATAAATTTTATTTATGTGTATATGATTATATATTTGCATGTATTGGAATCACACCTAAACTGATAAAACGATCATTATAAATTTTATTTATGTGTATATGTTTATATATTTGCATGTATTGGAATCACACCTAAACTGATTAACCGATCATTATAAATTTTATTTATGTGTATATGTTTCTATATTTCTATATATTGGATTCACTCCTAAACTGATTAACCGATCATTATAAATTTTATTTATGTGTATATCTTTATACATTTCTATGTATTGGATTCACTCCTAAACTAATTAACCGATCATTATGAATTTTAATTATGTGTATATGATTATATACTTGTATTATTGAATTCACTTCTAAACTAATTAACCGATTATTATTAATTATAATTATGTATATATGATTATATAATTATGTATGTATGATTATATATTTCTATTATTGGATTCACTCCTAAACTAATTAACCGATCATCATGAATTTGAAGGATGTGTATATGTTTATATATATGTGTGTATGTATTGGATTCACTCCGAAACTAATTAACCGATCATTATGAATTTTAATTATGTGTATATGATTATATGTTTTTGTGTCTTGGCTCAACTCCAAAACTAATTAACTGATCATTATGAATTATATGTAATGCATACGTTTGTATATGTCTACAGATGTCATATTCCAAAAATCACATACAATGTTCACTTACGTTGTTAATGTATTTATGTGTACAAGGAATTCTAACCAAGTAATAAGGCACTTGTGCAGTATAGTACTCATATGAAAAACTTATGTAAAATCATCGCTTGCACAGTATCCTACCCAAGAAATAAGGTACTTGTGCAGTATAGTACTCACATGAAAAAACCCCAAAGAATATCTTACCTGTGACGTACATAAGTTATTAAAACTGTTAATCCCGTTAAATATTCGAGTAGTATAACTTACATCAGAAAAATAATGTGCTTCTTCACTATAGCACTCAGATAAAAAAATAAATTCTTACCCATGACGTACAAAAAAAATTAGCACAACAGAAAATTTCATAAAAGTATTGAGTTCTTTCATTTATAAATTAGAAAAAGATACTTGTACAGTATAGTACCCATATGAAAAACAAAGGAATTTTTACTTACGACGTGCATAAAAGTAATCAAAACCGAAAATCATGTAATATATTCGAGTAGTATGACATTTATATAAGAAATAAAGTGCTTCTTTACTATAGCACTCTGATGTAAAAACAAACAAACTTTCACCTGTGACACACGGAAAAGTTAGCACAACAGAAACTTATGTAAAATTATCGAGTAGTTTCATCTATATCTTAGAAATGACGTACTTGTACATTATCCTACCCAAGAAATACGGTACTTGTGCAGTATAATACTCATATGAAAAAACAAAGAAAATCCTACTTGTAACGTGAAAACCAAAACTCGTGTAATATATTCATGTAGTATGACTTTTAAATGAGAAATAAGGTTCTTCTTCACTATCGCACTCTGATGTAAAAATAAACTATTACCGGTGACGTATAGAAAAGTTAGCACAACAGAAAATGATGTAAATTATTTCAAATATGTATTGCACATTACTCGCCCTAGGCAAGGAAATTGTTTTCCATATATGTGCTGTAAATTCCCTGTTCTAGGGAAAATACATTTATCTCATACATATAATACCCGTCCTAGGATAGGCAAAATATTCTTTTTGCTCAAGATGGCAAATGATACATAGACATAAAAAAAATTCCTCTATCCTAAGAATAACAGGTATGTTCAAAGTTTTTCTTATACGGTCCCGAGCAACGCCGGATGGCCTTGCTAGTATCTTATATGTTTTTATATAGACGGATGTGGTTCTCGGTTGATTAAGTCTGTCTAACTGTGTCGGATATATACCCGAGAGTCAAAAGAATGAAAAGAATATTCTGTTGTCACAGCCCTAGTAATAAGTAATAAAATGTTACATATGTAACAAGTAATAAAAAATTACATATGCAGCAGGTAATGAAACGTTACATGTGTAACAATTAATAAGACGCTACATCTGTAATTAAAACTTCATATATGTGCATGCAACTGAGGGCCGCTTGTGAATTTCATACTCTCATAGAACTTTCTCCCTTAATTTTAATGCTGTTTTCATACAATTCCATGTAACAATAAAGCGTTATGTATGTAATAAATAATAAAACCTTAGATATGCAACAAGTAATAAAACGTTTGCAACAAGTAATAAAATGTTACATATGTAATCTCTTCTCTATATAAATAAAATGAACTCATTTTTTCCCGTCTGATTTTGACCTTAATAGGATTAAAAATCAAGATATTTCATGCAAATATAATATGCACAAACGGCAGAACAATATCTGAGGTGTGTTATAGGCTTATTATTTCTCAAATTCCTCGATAATCTTAGATTTCTATACTTTTTCTGCTGAGAAGTCACGGCCAAAATCGGTTAAGATCAATGGAAGTGGTAAAATATTTTCTCTCTTATAAATTCCTCCTCCCCCTGCCACCACTTAACACCGTTTGGGGATCGTTCACAAGGAACAGTTGAGAAGAGAACACCGGTTTGGCTTCGTAGTTCTTTCATGTAAAGTTATTTAAAATCACTAAACTAAGCTGCAGTGCTCTGTGGCGTAGTGGTTAGCGTGCTGCTGGACAATTCACATTATATTTTCACGTTAGCGCCGACCTACCGCAGTCGTTTTTTTTTTTTTTTTTCCCTAAACAACTGGAATGGACTTTTCTTGGTGGCCGAACTGTTAACGTTGCAGATGTTTTTTTTTTTGTTTTTTTTTCACACTTTATTTTCCTACTTCTACTCATGACTCCGGGTTTGATCCTTCCTACTTACCTACCATAACATTTTTTAAACTCCTCCCCCCCCGTCCCGGAAACAAACACTCGGGCAACGCCGGGTACCCCCGCTAGTAAATAATAAAATGTTATGCAATACGTAATAAAACGTTGCATATGCAATAATTAATAAAACGTTACATATGTAACATAGAATAAAACACTACATATGTAACATGTAATAAAACGTTACGTGTGCAACAAGTCTTAAAACATTACATATGCAAAAAGTAATAAAACGTTACATATGTAACAATTAATAAAACATTTCATATACAACAAGTAATAAAACGTTGCATATGTAACGGTTTCTAATCAAATGCAATTCATGTTCCGGCTGCAAGAAAGGAATCTAAGATGGTTTCATAGTCTATACTTTGGTCCAGATGAAAGCCATGAAGCATGCAGGAGTATCCAACTTAAACTAGAAATACTCCCCATTTGAGAGTTTTTGATAAGGTGTAGAAAGGTATGTAAATTATATAATGGTGTAAATAAGCCAAGAAATCACGAAAGTAAAATATGCTTTTTTGTTTTTCTTTTTTTTTTTTCAGATTAAATTAAACAAACGACTCACCATGTTGCGATCTCTATAATATCTACGTGGCCAAAAAATACTAAAAACACCAAAAAATGGCGGCATTAAAAGATGCCAAGCTTCCGCCTATCTATACTCAGAAAGACTTAGCTCACAAAAGTCGTCCAGAATCGCGACTGGAACTAAGGAAACGCAATAGTAGTTCCAGAGAAATGTAAGTATTCTTCCACCATTTCCATTTTTTGTTGAGCGATTTTTTTTTTTTAAATAAAGTGTCGGGACGTATCTGTAATTTGATTGGTCTCACCCTTTCTTTTTATGTTAAACCTGCCCTTCTCTCTCTCTCAGACGTGATGTTGCTAGTCTCAGTTTTTTTTTTTTTTCTAAATACTATTATGGTATTGTCTGATTTATTTCCTTCTTTATTTTATTACAACTCGTTTGACGCGTTAATCTAGTGGTCTCCATCAATTTTCTGTTTTGATATCTCGTAATGCAACTTTCTATTCCAGTAGTTTCTTTCAAGAACTGAAAGATTGACATTGAAATAGGCTCAGTTGTTGAATGGAGTGCAAAGTGGCTTGTTTTATTTAATTATGATAAAACTCTGCTTGTGTAATTCAATCGTAGGCATGTACCTTTTATTCTTGAAATTGTCATCGATGACTCTGCTCTATCCCTCCAAATGCTTTTTCACATCCAAGGCTATTCTCTCTCTCTCTCTCTCAACAAATCTACTATCAGACCTTGTATGGAGTACTGTTGTCATATTTGGTTTAGTGAATCTCCATACCATTTAAAGGTTCTTGATAAAATGCAGAAATGTATCTGTAATTTGATTGGCCCAACTCTTTCCTCTTCTCTGCGCCCTCTCTCTCAAAGATGTGATGTTGCTAGTCTCAGTCTTTTTTATAAATATTATTATGGTATTTGTTTTTCAGAATTGTCTGATCTATTCCCTGCTTCCTTTGTTCTAGCTCATTTGACTCGTTGGTCTAGTGGTCTCCATCTATTCACTGTTTTGATACCTCATTGTAATACAGCTTCCTATTCCAGTAGCTTCTTTTCAAAGACCACAGGCTTGTGGAACTCTCTTCCTGCTGACTGTTTTCCTCCTACCTATAGCCGTGATTTTTTTCAAGACTAAGGTTAACAGACATCTGTCTTTACGATAAGAATCTTTTTTCTTGTTAGCTCCTTACATCAAGTGGCTTAACGCTTCGTCTGGAGTGATTTCCATAAAAAAATAAGACTTTTATTCATCCCAAAAGGCATATTGTCACTGATTCATAAGTAGTTACTGTGAAACCAGATTAATAAGTGAACTGGGCAGCAAGATGTTTGTTCACATTACATTTTAAATTTCTGCATGTTTGTATGATCGGGGAAATGGGGGACAGGAATGAAATTCTAAAGGTACGAGGTGTCTTAAATAAGTTTCCAGACATTTTTCATATAGGCACTTTTATTGATAGTAAACACATGAACCTCTAGACACCTTTGAAGTGATCTCCTAGATTAGTAGATTAATAGATCCAGCTTTCATCGCAGGTCACCAGAGCATCATAAACTGCGGGATCTGAATTGATCAGCTCAACCATCTCCTTGCTTTCATAACGTCTTTTTTCTGATCTTGTCTGAGCACCATTGGGACAAACTTTGGGCAAATCTTCAGCGTCTTCAATTCCTCATGAATAATTGTGCGAACAGTTCCTACACTGACATCAAACTGTGCACTTATTGTCTTTATAGACACACAACCGTCCTTATCCATGAAATTCTTTATTTGGCCAATCAACTCTGGTGTTCTGACGTCTTTACTCCTCTCACACCTCTCATAATCCTTCACAGATTCCCTGCCTTCC
Organism: Euprymna scolopes; assembly: GCF_053919585.1. Lineage (NCBI taxonomy): Eukaryota > Metazoa > Mollusca > Cephalopoda > Sepiida > Sepiolidae > Euprymna > Euprymna scolopes. Next base: position 81,180,900 of record NC_136517.1, read on the forward strand.
TTGAATCTCTTATGCCACGCAAAAACTGATAATTCCTGTAAAATGGCCCAAAAGCACTTTAAAGCATCCATACGTTTCTGTTGTATTTTTTCCAAGTTTAAAACAGAATTTATTGCATATTGTTCTTTTAAAGTATCGTCACGTCCAGATTGCATATTTGAAATTCACCAGTTGTGACACTCAAGCTTTAGTAGAGTGTATTCCAATTTTTGCTGTAGCTGTTCATTTGAACCTGAAATCATGAAAATTGGTCAGGTATAGCAATAAGATACTGAATTTTTGAGAGTCAATGACAATTTTAGATGACTGCACAAAAAAAGTCTGGAACCTTATTGAAGATACCTCATAATGTATCTAAGGAAAGAAAATATAGGAACTTCTACAGTGAAGAGGTGGGATTTTGTTGCTAGTTGGGTGAGTCTGGGGTTTTAACATTGAGGGTGTACAAGTGCAAAAAGGTTCATTGCAGCATATTACTTGTAACAATAAGCGTAGAGATGTAATACTGCAGTGATGCGACAGAGTTTTGATTTTGGTAGACAGTGCCAGAACTATTAGGTTAAAAATCTTTTTTTGGTCCCCCAACAAAGAAGGGATTGGACCTAGTAATTCACCCCTGTTCATCCGTTCGTTTGTTCACACTTTTCTCAATAACCATTCATTGAATTTTTTTAAAAAATTTTGCACAAACATTAGTCATAGTGAAAGTAAATTTTTGCCAGCATAATTAGTTTAATAAAATAAAATAAGTTTCATTTAAAACTTTTGAAAAACTTTTTTATTTTTAAAACTTTTTACTTTTTAACAATTTTTTGACTTTTTATTTTTACTTTAAAAATAAACTTCAAATTCTTTTGGCTTTTTTTTAACTTGTTAACAGTAATATTTTTACTTTTTCAAACTTTTTTTACTTTTCCCTTTTTTAAAAAGTTTTTTAATTTAAAACTTTAGAAAAACTTTTTTTATTTTTTAAAACGTTTTAACAATTGTTTTGATTTTTTTATTGTTACTTTAACAAAATAAACTAAGAGTATTTTTTTTGCTTTTTTAAACTTTTTAACAGTAATTTTTTTTTTACTTTTTCAAACTTTTTTTACTTTTTACTTTTTTAACAAGTTTTTTTTTTGAATTAACACATTTTTTATTTTTTTTAATTTTTCATTTTTTTAACAATTTTTTGTCTTTTCATTTTTACTTTACAAAATAAACTTAAAAAACATTTTTTTTTGCTTTTTTGTAACTTGATAACAGTAATTCTTTTTTAAACTTTTTTACTTTAAGTTTTTCTAATTTAAAACTTTGGAAAAACTTTTTTGCTTTAAGTTTTTCTAATTTAAAACTTTTTTGCTTTAAGTTTTTCTAATTTAAATCTGTGGAAAAACTTTTTTACTTTAAGTTTTTCTAAGTTAAAACTTTGGAAAAACTTTTTTACTTTAAGTTTTTCTAATTTAAAACTTTTTTGCTTTAAGTTTTTCTAATTTAAATCTGTGGAAAAACTTTTTTACTTTAAGTTTTTCTAAGTTAAAACTTTGGAAAAACATTTTTACTTTAAGTTTTTCTAATTTAAAACATTTTTTACTTTTTTATTTTTTAAACATTCTTACCATTTTTTGACATTTTATTTTTTACTTAAAAATGTTTTAAAAACTATTTTTATACTCTTTATTTTTTTAAACTTTGCTTACCTCAAGCAAGACATATTGCCTCTGAAGCATAAGGGCAACTGTATTAGGACCCAGATTTATAGAGGCAACCTGGGTGGATAGCAAAATGTTTGTCCACATTATATTTCGATTTCTGCATGTTGCCAAGGTTGAGGAAACAGGAAGAGGTTCTAAGCGTTAAGCAAGGCGAGAAGCTATTACAATGTAAAATCTAAGGATCTCTACAGTGAAAGGGGTGAGATTTTGCTGCTAATTGGATGTATCTGAGCTATTAATGTTGAGGAGGTACAAGTACTGACAGTTCATCGGAGCACATTCTGTCAAATACTTGTAAAACAAACACAGATATGCAATGTTGTGGCGATGTGTCAGAGACTGAAGATTGATAGACAATACGGGACCTGTTAGGTTAGAAATTCTTATTTGCACACAGTCCAAGAGAGAATGCCTAGTGGTAGATGTATTAGCCCAAATGTAGCAACACTACTCCATCCTGGGGTGAACAGTATCTTTATAAAAATATAGGATACTGGCTGGTGTGCAAAGTTTTCTAGCCCAATAAAGGGAGTTTACTCTCTTTGCCAAGTTTCACTTCTACAATTCATCACACTGCATATATATGCTTGATAGACTCTTGTCTTGGTCGACAGCAGTAACTCTCTGCTAGTTAGTAATGGTGGAAGTTCCCTAAACTTAATCAATCCACTCCTAACTCTTGCAATCACAACACCATTTGGTTTCCAGAAGCAGAGAGTTCATTTTTTTTTTTGGATAGTAAAATTCAGGGGAGATAACGTGGATATAATGGAATGGAGATAACTGCAATATATTCTGAATCAACAATTGTTTTATAGTGTAAAGCAAATCTAATATCATGAAATTAAGATATACTTTGTATTTTTTTGATTTCAGATTATATAATGAAAAGAAAAAGAAACCAAAAAAAACTACAGTGACCATGGTGACGAGCACTGCAATGAAAGACACAATACTTCCTCCAATCTACAATCAGGTAATGTCTACTCTGAACGACTATGATCACAGCTTTCTTTTAAAATTCAAAATGGACACGAAGAAACAGGAAATTATTAGAAAGGAAATGTGAGTGTTCTTCCAAGATTTTTTTTTGTTTTTACGTTTCTGAATTTTTTGAGATGAGGATTGATTATTCGTTTTATTTGGATTCTTCGGACTACTGTTTTCATCTTGTGTTATTTTCACAACGTTTCCGATGATGTAACCTCCGACCGTATTTAGATGTATCTTGTTAAACTCATGAATTTGTAAAGACTCATAGCATAGTGGATTGAGTACTTGGTAAAATTCACTTGTAAGTTACACTCTTCTGGAGGTTGAAGGTTCAGTTCTTAGTGCGGACGACACTCAAAAATATAATTGTGAATTACTTACAACTTGTTTTTTTCTGCCCCAAAAATTAATTTTTTGTGTCATCCAGAAAAATATCTGCTTCATCGAAACATATTTGTTGATTAAATATATTTCTCATTCCGTGGAATTTCCACGGGTCCTGCTAGTAAATAAATATTAGGTTGGTGCAAAAACAATAGTGTTTTCTCGCATGTTATTTTTATATATGATTCCTGAATTAATTCATTGATATATATATAGCCATGTTATATATAATTTTAGGGCACGTTTTTTGCTCTATTGAATCGTGTTATTCATTACCGTTCTCAATCTCTTCTCGTGATGTCAATGATGCATTTGGCCCAGAAACCACTAATGGACGTGTGGCTCAACAGTGGTTCAAGAAATTTTGCAATGGTGATGAGAGCCTCGAAGATGAAAACAGTTGTGGCTGGACGACTAAGGTTGATAACGAACATTTGAAAGCCTTAATTGAATCCGATCCTCACAAAATCACATGAGAAGTTGCTGTTGAACACGAGGTCAACCACTTGTTCGCCATTTAAAGCAAATAGGGAAATCAAAAAATTTGGATAAAAAGGTGCTGCATGAATTGAACGATAATCAAAAAAATGTTGCTTTTAGGTGTCTTTTATACTCTTTCTGCGCAACAAAAACAACCCATTTCTAGAGCGGATTGTGACGTGTGATGAGAAGTGGATCCTTTAGGACAACCGGCGATGTTCGGCACAGTGGTTGGATACCAGAGAAGCTTCACAACACTTCCCAAAGCGGAAATTGCACCAAAAAAAGGTTATGGTGACTGTTTGGTGGTCTGTGGCTGGTCTGAGTCTGTAGCTTCTTGAATTTGGGTGAAACGATTACGGCAGAGAAGTACTGCCGACAAATTGATGAAATGTACCAGAAGCTTCAACGTACATGCTTGAGATTGGTCAATATGAAGGGACCAATTCTCCTCCATGATAACACTCGCCCACATGTTGCTTAACTGACTCTGCAGAAACTGAATGAATTGGACTACGAGACTCTGCCTCATCCGCCATATTCAGCAGACTTTTCGCCCATCGATTATCACTTTTTCAAGCATCTTGACAACTTCCTGAGCGAAAAATGCTTCAAAAGTTGCGATGATGCCAAATCGGCCTTTAATGACTTCATTGCTTCCAGAACTTCAGATTCCTATGCTAATGGGATGAATAAACTTGTTTCTCGTTGGCAAAAATGTGTCGATTCTAATGGTTCTTATTCAGAAGTTGAACATCAAAAAACGCCATTATTTTTGCACCAACCTAATATTATGCCCTTGTTATTTAATAATTGAGCACTATTGGATTTCTCTCTACAAAACCAAGATTAAAAATCCATTTATTAAGTATTGCTAAAAAAAAAACATCACATCGGAACTTTTTAGCCTTTGGCTTCAAAATCAACAGAATTTAGACTATTTTTGTAATGATATTTTCCTTGTTGATTGCAGTGTAATACTGGTTCTATGCATTCTAGGAGGTCCATCCTCCCAGGCTTTGCCTTCTTTCTTTTGAAAAGGGGTTAGTTCATTGCTAATCACCTGAGGCACCTCTATCAGGGCTGTATAGGCACTTTTTGAGGGTTAGTGTCCCTCCTTGGAGTGGGGGGGGATGACATTTCAATCACACTTTTCGACCCTTGTGTCACATTTCTCACCATGGGTACAGAAATACATACCCCAAATCATCACATTGCGGGTGATTGCACATGACTTATTTTGTTTTTGTGCTCTGTTTCAGACTCCAAGCTGCGGAAAGATGCAAAACTGCTATAAAAGAGGAAAATGACCGGATTATACCGATTACAATTCCACAATATCCAATAGAGGTAAGTAAATTCGAGAATCATTTCAAAAGTAAAGCCTCCAACTTTTCTTTTGCAACTCAAAAAGTTGAAGAGCTATGAAGACGGGAGTGGTACCATTAAAGCGAGCAGCGCTTTGTGCACAGGATTTAATTTTCTACATAGTTACCACCATTCTCAGTGCACTTTTGCTAGGAATTCAATGATGCATCTCTGCTTCTGATGCACGTGCATGACAGGTTGCATTATTAGAGTCTCACACTGTCAATATATGCATCAGAGAAATGAAGCTTTCAGTTCATGAATGCATCAGTTCAGTCATCATAACAATGTACATTTGCAATCTCCTCTGATTCATTCAGGCAGAATAAAAAAAAAATAGGAGGCATTACTTTTGGAAAGCCCCTCGTATTGATTTGAATTATAAATATTTAATTAAATTGAGCTTTGTATTGTTTTCATTAGTCAGATAATTATTATTATCTTAGGGTTTATTGACACAACGTTACAGTCGTTGAAACCTACGACCTTCCTCAGGTGTGAAATTAATGTTTCCTTCTTTCAACTAAGGAAAAGAGAGGTTGGCTCTGAATTGCAAGAATTCGGACCGTGGGTTTGAGGGTGTGTCAGCAAATCAAAAAGAAAGGTCAATCTTCAGGGATCACTAAGATATTTTATTAAGCCTTTTCTATGGCTCAATTTCACTGAATATCTTTGCTGATTGTCAGTATTAGTGAATAAAAATGTTTTACAAAACATCGGACAGACATTCCATTATGAGAACAATTGTCCGAGTAACCAAAACAATAGCAACATTCACATCTCATCTCAAGAATTCAGAATTGCATTAAATTGAGCTTATTTTGGGAAATATATGATCAGGCGATTATTGTATAAGCTAGTCTCTTCTCAAGGGTTGTTGAACACAAAGAGATAAAACTTCCATACTGAAATCCATATATTTGTATGCACAGAATCCATTCGTAAACTAATTATATGATTAATATTAATTCTGGAACACAGCTACTAAGAATAAAGGGTTGTAATGTTGGTTATATTTATTTTCATGCAAAGGGAGGTATAAAGAGGGATTGGAGCTCTTTGTGAAAATGCAGACAACCATAATTTTTTGTCCCAAACTGCACACCTGTGGAACTGTATTCCGTTTGCCTGCTTTCCAGCTGATTACAATATGGTCATCTTCAAGTCCAATGTAAACAAGTTCTTAATAAGCCGTTCCCCTTAAGTAATGCAATTTGACAAATTTCCACTACTAACGATTCCTATGACATTGTCCCATTGACTACTGTACACTCTTTAACCCTTATCCTCGACTGGCCTCTGGACCTTAATAAATGGTGAGTCCCATGTGAAAAAAAAAAGGTCATCATAACAATGCAATTTTCAATCCTCTCTGATTCATTCAATCGGAATAATAAAAAAGGACGGGAGTGATACCATTAAAACAAGCAACTATTTGTGCAATGGAATTTATTTTTTTACATAGTCATCACCATTCTCAATGCATTTTTGCTAGGAATTCAATGACGCACCTCTGCTTCTGACACACGTCCATGACAGTGGTTGCTTTCTTAGAGTCTCATATCGTCAATATCTGCAACAGAGTGATAAAACTTTGAGGTCATCATAACAATGCAATTTGCAATCTTCTCTGATCCATTCGTGTAGAATAAAAAAATAGGAGGCATTACTTTTGGAACGCCTCTGGTATATTTTTTTTTACTTTTGTTCTATTTATATTTGTTTATATATACGACATAATCGCGTTGACACACCGGTTCTTGTTAGGTCATCAAAATTAAGCAACATCAAACTTGGTCAGTATCAGCTTGGAGACCATTTGACAATACAGGGTGAAACAATAAAATTGTCACCCTAAAGAAAACAACGCTACAAGTTTGTTTTAAAACTTTTATTTTAAAAAATAAATTCAATTTACTTGATTATATAGTAGAGTTGACATCTATTCAATCTAGCCGCCTTCAGCCTCAATCACCGCCTTGATACGGGTTCGGAACTGGAAGCATGTTTTTTTCTACAAGTGCCGACGGGAGTTTGGCGAATACTCGGTGAATGCCGGCGATCAGGCTGGCTTTGGTATTGTGGGAGGAAGAGAGGGGGGGCAGTGAGAGAAGGGTACAAAGTCATAACACTCCTTCTAAAGCCAAGCCTGGGTTTCTTTAAACTCATAGACCAGCGCTGACTCCTGCTGCCACACCCAGGTCTGCCAACGGCCACCTGATTGCACCAGGGGATCACCACACTCTTCAGCACATCCAAGTACACTTTGGTGTTGACTTTTAAACCAACTTCAAAGATGTGAAGTGGCATAATGTGGCCCTCACTTGAAACTACACGAAAGACCATAACCGTGGCTGAAAAGTTTGTTTTCATCACCCTGTGCACAACCCTGTTGTTCGTGGCAATCCATTGATGCATTTTGAGGGTTCTTGCAATGGTCCTGTTGTCATAACTTGGATCGGTAGAGAGCATGAGTTATACAGCAGCACATCTCCGATCTCGCTCTTTGAACATTGTGTCACTTTCAGACATGATAGAAGGCTACTATTGCTCTTGGGATTTGTACACAACTGGCCAACTAGATGTCTGGAACAAAAAAAAAAAAAAAAAAGAAAACCGATTTTCATCAAAAGGAAATGGAATCATGTCGTCTTTTCTAGGGGACAATTTACTGGCTTATCTCCCTTTCCACTTAAACTGATTTTGCTTATCTTCCTTTCCGCCAGCTTTTCCTATTCTTAATGGCTGCTGTTATGTTCTTTCAATTACGATAGACTTATTTTTACAAAAAACACAATAGCCGTTATCCTACTAGATGATTTTCATACGTTTTCTATATATTACTTTTTATATGACAATGAGGTAGATAATATCATTTTTGCTTAAAACGACAGATTTCAAAATTCGATTTGTCGACGATAGCTTAACAAGCACCAAAAGTTTTTATAACAAAAGCCAACACTTGTCAAGTCACCAAATTAATTTTTGACTAAATTAAAAAAAAAATAAAATAAATAAAAAAAAGGCATCATATATTTATTAGGTAAGGTTGTCGTCTGCTTCCCGAGCTTTCTGATTAGTTCAAAAGTTGTGTTCAAGTAAAATTAGTTATTATCGATCTATCTGTCTATCTATCTATTTATATAACTATCCAGCGATATTGTTAAAATAGTTTATATTGGGAGTTATTTGTTGTTTATAGAAAAGAGTGTAGCAATGGATTTTAGCTGAGGATGTTGACATAAATTAGCTAGGTTAAATATAAACAAAATAACCTTGGGAAGGCATATGTGGAAAGGTCGCACATCGAGAGATGTGTGCTTTTCGATGATGATGTAACGGAACTGAAGTCAAGAGGTCGGAAAGGTTAGAGAAAGGAAAAGAGTTTGAGTTTGGTCACGGAAGTGAACAGATGTGCTTCAAGCTCGGAGGCGAGGCTTTAAAAAACAAGCATGTAGACACGTAATCCAGACTCCTTGTGAAGAACATTTGACATAGCTGAAATAAATTCATATTTAAAAAAATATAAAGTGTTGTTCTGTGGTTTCACAAAAGAAGGAAGAACAGAGGTCTCAATTGGTTATGGCGTTGGTCATTTCATGTTTCATTACGGAGCTCAGCAGTGAAGATAGAAGAACTCTTGGAGAAAGAAAAGGTATGAAGCATATATTATTCTTCTTATAAAAAATGATACCTTTATGTAAATATAAACTGTAATATATACCCGTATGATAACTCTCTGATACAACATGACTCAGTTTATATGTCGATATCATATCCCCTGGCTAAACAACAATGCATACAATTAATACGTTTTATCTGGTGCTGTTTGAAGAACAATATATATATATATATATATATATATATATATATATATATATATATATATATATATATATATATGTATATCATCTTCCTATACCTGACTATACAACAGCTGTACCAGTCGCTGCATTGCTGTTTGATTTTCATAAATTTCTAAATTGTTATTCAAATACGAAGCGATGTTTCAAAGTGTTAATATTTTTCATTATACTTTATTATGATATCAGCTAACACTGTGGCTTCATTACATTAGGTTTGAACGAACTTGTATAGTTTTCAACTCATCCATTCAGTGTTAAATCCCACTCGAGATTGATATTTTCACCCCAGCAACATATGTCACTCACTAAAACACCTTAATTCTCCTGTAACCATTTGAAATCACAATTCATAAGCAAGCTTATCGTGACTTGCATTTAATCTTTGAATGTTTTTGTAGCAAAAGTTTACAACTGTCAAGTTACCAAATTCAGGCATGAACATTTGACCTTACTGACACCTTATGATGTCACAATTATGCATTTGTATAAATATTATATAATTTGATAAGTGGCCCGTATATTATGAGTGCGACCAGAAGAAAAATTTAAAAAAAAACAGAGAGAGAAAGTCTATATTTAGAAAGGGCGTGTTTTATGTCGAAAGTTTATAATCTTTCAAATGAATAAATAATTTATTTTTGAAAAAAATTATTCTTTGGTATTCATAAATTTTTAAATTGTTATTCAAATAACAAGCAATGTTTCAAAGTGCGAATATTTTTTCATTATACATTGCTCGGGAGACTCGACGTTGCCCGGGATTGAATAATGATCAACAAATGTTTCACACTCCCATACTTTTATTGTCATCGAAATCGATTAAATCCTACATTTTTCAATCAAATCGATTGACTGTTTGCTTTAGTTGGGGACCTATCGCAGCATAACCCGAGGAAGCTTCACATGTTTCCCCGCAGTGACTTAGTCCACAATACATTGTAGTCTACATTGCACTGTAGAGAATCTACTGTTGATTTTTAAAAATTAATACTTATATGGCTTCACTTAAAGTTTAAAACGTAAAAATCACCGCTTAAAGAGCCTAGTGTTGATTTTATATGTCGAGCGTTTCAGCTTGTGTGGTAATAAAACTTCTCAAATGCACTAGTGATGTTAGGCTGTGTAAGGTGTTAACTTTGGTCAAAATCGTCTGCTCCTTCGTTCATCCAATTATTTCAATTATCGATTATCGATACTTAGTGAAAATATTTCTTTCTTTTTTTTTTTTTTTTTTTTTTTTTTTTACAAAGGCATCACCACATTATCAAGGCCCAGAGGCCACTCAAGGATAAGGGTTAAAGAGTGTACAGTAGAAATTGGTCAATATAGTAATCATTAGTAATGAAAATTTGGTAAATTTGATAACTTATATGGAACGGCTCATCAAGAACTTATTTACTTTAGACTTGAACACAACCATATTGTAGTCAGCCGGAAAGCAGGAAAATGGAAGACAATTCCACAGGCGTGCAGTTCTAAGAAAGAAGCTTTGTTCATGGAATCTACGTTTAGGTTTAGGCACAGATAAAGAGTGGGTGAAATTATTGATAGTGTTTACAGCTAGACGAGTGTTTCTTGTGAAAGTTTGGCGAGGGGGGACCATAGATTGAAGCTCAGTTGAACACTTTCCATGAATACAAACGAGAATCTAAGAATACTGCCAGGCACATAAAGTATCTTCGTCTTAAATTTCATAAAAATCGGTCCAGCCGTTTTCGAGTATATAGAGAACGAACACACACACACACACACAAAGTTCATTTTATATAATAGTAGGGATTATATCATCAACTAACACTGTGAATTTATTACATTAAGTTTGAAGGAATTCCTATAGCTTTCAACTCGTCCATTCAATGTGACATCCAGCTCGTAACTGATATTTTCACCTCATTAAGATTTGTCACTCAAAAACATTTCCATTACCCATTAGCTATTCCAACACTGAAAATCCCACAAGCAAGCTGTGGTTGACTCGCGTTTAACCTTTGAAAGCTTTAATGGCAAAAGCCAGCAATTGTCAAGTCACCAAAAGCAGGTGTGATCTTTTGAACTTTGCTCACTCCATAACTTTTTGAGGTCTTTCAAATAAGTCCGATTGACACCCTATAGTGTTACAATTATTTCTATCTATCTATCAATCTATCTATCTATCTATCTATCTATCTATCCCGCGTTTCATCCACGCTATGATTCCTCAGGCTATTTTTTTTTTTTTTTTACACAGTGATCACCACTTATCAAGGCCCGGAAGCCACTCAGGGATAAGGGTTATTGCAACTACATTACGTTAGTGTGGAGATTTGCTGAAGTGTTTACTTAAGGGGGCGGTTCATTAGGAATTTGTTAACATTGGACTTGAAGACATCCAAGTTGTAGTCCGGAAGGAAGCAGGCAGACGGAACAAAGTTCCACAGGCGTGCAGTTCTAAGAAAGAAAAAGTTTTAGGCTTATGCGAGAATTTTGTGGTTGTCTCACGTTTTTATATACGCACCTTCTATTGAGTTTTTAGTTAGCCAATCAGCTTTCTAGTTTCCACCGCACCCTTCCTAATCAGCCAATGACCAGCCACTTACAGGACAAAGGCCCAATTGACCTCCGGTTGACTCCAAAACGACTGGGCCAATTTTTAAAAATTTCACACACATGTACCTGGGAATGTTTTTAGATAGGTTTTGTATCGGAATACCTCTGATAAGTATCAAAAATCGACCATCAAAGAAATCTGATTAAAGAAGAAACAGTTCAATTTTGGTCAAAGTTAACACTTTTATGCAGCCTACCAACATAATTGCATTCAAGAAGTTTTTTTCACCACGCTAGTAGAATGGGTCGGCTTAGAAAATCAACAGTAGGTTCTTTGATAAGACAGAGGCGCATTCAAAAGGAACGTTTCTGTTTAGAGTAAAATTTGACCATTGTACTTGACTTTTGCATTTTAAACTTAATTCAAGGCATTTTATAAAATTAAAAATAATTTCATGAAATCAACAGTAGGTTCTCTTTAGTGCAATGTAGACTACAATTAATTGTGGACTAAGTCACTACGGGGAGACATGTGAAGCTTCCTCCCAATGTACAACGGTGAGTTCCTGACTAGAGCAGGTAATCAATTGATTTGATTGACGAATGAGCGATTTCACCGATTTCAATGACAATAAAACTATTAGAAGCGTGGAACATTTGTTAACCCTCTTTAAACCCGGAGCAAGTTCGGGTCGATCTGCTAGTATTATATTATTTGAATAATACCATTTACATAATGAACGGATCTACCAGCCTAGCAAAAAGCTAGTCATTTTAATAATAAAAAAAGAGAGAAAATGTCTTTATTTGAAAAGGACATATTTATGTCAAAAGCTTATTTTTAAAAAATAGGGGCATATTCAGAATTGCACTTCTGGCGGCAATTAAAAGTAAAGAAATCATAGAAACAGTCTGCATCATATATGTACAATCACGGAACGAAGATGTCATATTCTAAAAATCACGTAATTTGATCAAGTAGCTTTTTTTTATTCAAGACAATCAAATTTTACTACTACGCAAGGCGAAGTGTATTCGTCGGCCATGATGAAATCCGATGAAATAAATAAGGGAGAGACAAGTCAATTCGAAGTGTCGATGTCAAAATTATCCTTATGTTCAATATAGTTTAGTAGTAAAATCGCTAAAATCGTAAATTTTTATTTTCTAAGTTTAAAAAACAACTTGATCAATTTAGGTAATTTTTAGAATATGAAATCTTCATTCCGTGGCAAGTACGTATATTATAAAGATTTTTCTATATTTTTCTATATTTTTTTATTTTTTAATTCGTGTAATTCTGAATAAACGCCAAAAAATGTTATTTAGCTTTCAAAAATTTCTAAATTGCTATTCAAATGTAACGTTACACACATTTACATACGAGACCCACACGTTGTATGCAGTCTACGTTGTAAGGAACATAGGACAAGTAATAACTCAACTCATTTTTATTTTTGTAACAATGGCATTTATCATCTTGAATAAAAAAAAGACGTAGTTATGGTCCTACTCTGATTTTGTTCTCTCGAACGTAGTTTCGAACGTGTTCTCGAACGTGCTTTTCTGTCTGTGCACACATTATTTTTTATAGTCTTTTGTTTTCTCTATCGTGATGTCATTGCGCACACGGCTCGGCATTTGCATACGCGCGTCCGCGCTCTGTTAGACAAACACCATATAATGTCTAAAAGTGTAATTAGTTGATTCGCAATTAATCTTTGAAAGTTTTTATGGCAAAAAAAAAACCAACAACCATCAAGTCACCAAATTCGGCTGTGACCTTTTGACCTCATTTCATTGGAGGCCTTTCAAATAAAACCGGCTGACACGTTATAGTGCCACAATTATGTATGATGATAAGTTTAATTTCCGAAACGTTTACTAGCCAGCCAATATCATTAATTTCTGTTAGAATGAAAATGGCCTTTTCTTCTTTTCATTTTTTCCCTTTTTTCTGTTTCTTTTCAAAAAAATCCCGCATCTCAAAAAAAGATGATGAGCAAAGCAAGAGCAATGAGGGTAAGTCGTGCGTTTTTTTTTTGTTTTTTTTTTTTGTTTTTCATTTCGTTGTTCAGATTTTTGTGAAATTTTCGATACATATTCATTGTTAAAATAACTTACATATTATTAGTAGGTTTCGTTAAATATATGAGAGGAATTTGTTTTTAGGTGTCTTTCTCCCTTCTATATTTCATGTTACGAAAACTAAGTAAAATAAATCTGGGCCCATAAAAATTGCAACATTTTTTTTTAAAGCTGAAGACTTTAAATAATAAATAAATAAATAAATATATATATATATATATATATATATATATATATATATATATATATATATATATATATATATATATATATATATATATTGTTGTGGTGACTAATTTTATTTGATCTTTGCTTGCAGGAAAATTATTTGGATATGCGAATGGCAGTGTGGAATGGTCCAGTCAACACCTTTCAGCATGAATGGTTTGACAATATTCTTCAGCGCATCCCGGAGAAGCTGATCAAGAATTTCCTGACTCCTGAAAAGAGGACGCAATTCTACAACGACGTTTCGTTTGACTTTGAGAAAAGCATGAGAGTCTCAAAAGGTAATACTTAAAACTTATTGTAAAATATTTGGATAGTGAATATCTTAATGTCAAAACAATACGATATAGATGCGGGTGTTCATCAAGGGTCGATCCCTGGACTTTTATTACTCCTTATATTCATAAACAACCTCTCTGATAAAATTATTTCTAAGATGGCTAAAGTAAGGTTGGTAAAGTTCAATGTGTTACATTAGAGATGGAGGGAATTGCTTTACTATGTGACCAACAATACTAAAGAAATACCTAAAATCACAGTGTAGTATCTGTTCCGATACTACACCCGCCTCTCCTAGCCTCAGTCAGTGACGGAGAAATTCTTGTGCCTATTCAGAGTACCCCCTTTTGGGGAACAGTATCTTCCTCACGCTAAAAACCAATTCTGTGTCTAAGCCTGCCTACATAGGGAGACAAATAGGAACACTAAGAAATACCCTATGTTTATCCATAAATATCACTCCTTTATATCAATAACGTAATTACCAAATCCATCTATATATATATATATATATATATATATATATAAAAGTGAAAATGTCTGTATGTGTGTCTGTCTGTGCACACTTCTCTTCCAATAACTCTGTCAATTTTCAGTCTACAGACACGAGATTTGACATAAGGGGTATTGTGTCTGTGTGTGTGTGTGTGTGTGTGTGTGTGTGTGTGTGTATGTGTGTGTGTGTGTGTGTGTGTGTGTGTGTGTGTGTGTGTGCAGGAGAGAGAGAGTGAGAGAGAAAGAGCAAGGGAGAGATATATTTCATTACATCAGTCGCTGATATATGCCATCTTTTTTTTTTGGAGGGGGGGTGCAGCACAAAAAAAAAACATAAAATAAAATAAACGTCATTTCTTGTTCACGTCTCACCATCTAAGAGCAAGGAATAGAGCCCATCCAAAAATCACATGGTTTGCATAACTCCTTTTCGTTTGTCCTTCTTCCTACCGACCTTTGGCTCCACAAACTTTTTCTATTAATACAACCGCTACTACATACGATGTGCCTTCAATAAGTTTCCAGACTTTTTTGTCATGTGGGCAATTTTATTGATAGTGTTCACACATGAAACTCTAGTCCCCTTCGAAGTAACTTCCTACGGCTGCGATGCACTTGTACCTTCTCAACAACTTCTGGAATGCTCCATGGGAGTTCTTGTGTGTGAGCGTGTTAATGACCCTCGTCACAGCCTCTTTCGTCTCCTTAATTGGCTCATAACGACAGTCTCTAAGGTTTTCCTTGAGCTTAGGGAATAATCAAAAGTCACAGAGAGCAAAATCTGGATTATAAGGAAGGTGAGGAACTGTCTTGATGTCTCTATTGGTCAAATAGTCTGTGATAAGGATGGAGTTGTGAACTGGTACATTCGTGCAAATCTTCAGCATCTTCAGTTCCTAGTGATTAATTGTGTACAGTTCCTACTCTGACATCAAACTGCTCTTATTGTCTCTATAGACACATGACGGTCCTTATCCATGAAATTCTTTATTTGGCCAATCAACTTTGGTATTCTGACTTCCTTACTCCTCTCACACCTCTCATCATCCCTAACAGACTCTCTGCCTTCCTTAAATCTCTTATACCACTCAAAAACTCATGCTCTATTCATGTAAGATGGTCCAAAAGTATTCTGAAACTTACCATATGTTTCTGTGGCATTTTTCCAAGTTTAAAACAGAATTTTATTGCATATCGTTCTTCTAAAGTACCCTCATGTCCAGATTGCATTTTTGAAATCCAGTAACTGTGACAATCAGGCTTTAGTAGGGTGTATTCCAATTTCTGCTGTAGCTATTCATTTGAACCTGAAATCATAAAACGTGTTCAGTCATCTCATAACATGTATTGCAATAACATACTGACTTTTCAAGAGTCTACGATAATTTTAAATGTGTGTACAAAAAAGTCTGGAAACTTATTTAAGGCATATCATATCCAAAGCATTGGAGAGTGTGGTAGACCGAGAAAGAAAAAGAAGAATTCATTTCCAAGATTTTAGAAGCAGTGGAATTTTAAATGCCTGTAAAAAAAAGCTTGGAAACTTATTAAAGGCACCTCGTAACTGCTCTTAATGTACTCAACTCTAAGAATGAATTTTTTTCAGTGCAACACGTCTTGATAATGCCTGACATCAATGGTTTGACTGAGGCAGATAAAGCAGGCCCGCCACCATCGTTGCCAACGTAAGGAATAAATTATTTTTCTAACAACTTGTAAATATTTTTATTTTTGTGCAGAAACATTGTTTATAAGAATATCATTCCAAAAATAAAGACTTCTATTTTTAAACTCAAAACGAAGACGGGAGTAGTACTATTAAAACAAGCGACCTTTTATGCTCCAGAATTCATTTTTCTATAACCACCACCATTTTCAATGCACTTTTCTCCTTAATTCAATGACGCATCTTTGCTGCTGATGCACGTCCATAACAGGGGTTGCTTATAGTTTCACATCGTCAATATCTGCAACAGAAGGATTAAACTTTCAGATCCTGAATGCATAAGTTCAGTCATCATAGCAATGCAATTTATAATCCCCTCTAATCCACTCGGGTGAAATAAAAAATTGGAGGCATTACTTTTGGAATGCCAATCGTATATAAATATTTTAAAAAATCAAATCTATATAAATAAAACAGTTTCAGTTTTATAGCAATTGTAAACTTTTATTTTGCTAGTTATTTTCCTCTAAAGTAAAAAAGCTTAATTTTTGAAACTCCATGGAATAAGGAAAAAAAAATCTTTTTTATGTTGTCTTTTTGAACAATAAATTTTGTCAATGTTAACCTGCATCAATTTTGTTTTTCAGAGGCTTGGATTATTCACAGAACTGGCATGAAAAATTTGTTGCCAATCGGAAGTTTATCATGGAAAATCTGCACCTACTTGATCCCTTGATGAGGAAATTGTTGAACTACTGCCAGACAACGTTGTCAAATATGTCCATTCTTCAGTGCTTTACTTATAGGTGACACGATCTTTTCAATTTGTTGATGTTTGGTTCTTGCATTTACACACACACACACACACACACACACAAACAGACAACTGACATATATATATATATATATATATATATATATATATATATATATATATATATAGGGTGGATTATATAATATATATAAGAACAAGTAGTTAATAAAACATGTTAAAATAACTTTGAAAAAGAATTAAAAAACATATTTAATTTTAAAAAGGAAACACTAAATAAGTGGATAGTCCTTAATCCGCAGAGTTTCAAAGAAATACTTTCCTTCTCATCAGAGGGTAGGATTTAGCAAAATGCGGAATCGGATTTTGCTTGCAAAAATATTTGATGAAACTACAAGTCATAGATCTTACTTGATAACAAAAAGTGAAGCAGAAGGAAGAGGGTGAATAAAAAAAGTGATTTCATATGAATGGATAGTCTGGTGAAGGGTAAAGTATCCAATGACGGTAAAATCCCAAAATGTAGAATCCAAGAAAGTTAGTTAAATTCCAATTCGCACAAGTAAAATCCAAGGGAATCGTGTGCTTGGAAGATGATCCAAAATAATCCAAAGGGCAGAAATCCGTGGAATAATTCACAAATACGTACAAGGAAAAGGGAATGAATTCCAATAATATTATTAAAAGAAAGATAAAATGTGCGTAAAAAAAAGGAAATGGAAGAAATTTAAAACTCAACTGTCAAGGCGAGGCTTAAGAAAAATGAGTGAAGAAGATGAAGAAAAAAAATTGAATGGTGATTGAATTAATTTTAAAGTAGAAAAGCCAATGTCAAAATGACCCAGACAAGATGACGTTAAAAGGCGCCAAAATTTAAAGCAAAAAAGGAGTCAACTGATATGTACAAGTTATTACTTAAGAATTAAATTATCAGCAGGAGTTATTTAAGGACACCAAATGAAATAAAAAGAAAGATAAAATAAATATATGCACATGTATATACATATATACATACTTATATATGAATACATACAATTACACACACACATATATATAAATATATATATAAATATATATATAAATATATATATATGTATATATATATATATATATATGTGCAACAAACACACCCATCCACACACGCACACACACACATGCACACACATACTTGTACCTCCCCGACGTAACTACCCCCGACAAACCCGACAAGCTACTAAGTCTCATCCCTTTACAGTAGAGATCCCTAGGTGCAAGAAAGCCTTTTACTCCAATAGTTTCTTCCCCAGAACTGCAGGTCTTTGGAACTCCCTTCCGGTATTCTGCTTTCCCAACTGCAACGATATGCAGAAGTTCAAGTGTAATGTCAACAAACATCTTTCTACTCAAGTCCCTGATAGTAGCCCCCTGCTTCAAAGTGGCACTGTGCCTTGTTTGGGGTGAAAATTGAATAAAAAAAAAAAAAAAAATACATACATATAAGTAAATAGATGAATAAAAAAAATTTAAAGGGGAAAGGATGGCCGGTATCGGCAAATTCTGAATAAAACAAGTAAGTATCAAAGTAAATGCATATAGTAAGATATAAGTAAACATACATGCAGAATATAAATGTGTAGGTAGATGGATATATTTGATAGATAGGAATATTTAAATGCTAAAACGGAAATTGCAGATGAAAAACCGGCCAAACAAGGAAAAAGTAAAGAATTACAATAAAAAATTATAAAGTTATAAAATATTAAGAAAGTATGTAGAAAAACGATAATGTTATAGAAAAAATATATATCTGAAAGGTTAAATTAATAGCTATGTAATTTCAAATTTACCATAATTAAATTTGAACTTATGTTTGCAGAAAGAGATCAGTTCGTTTTTAGAGTTTATTATATCCCTACTTTGAGGAGAAGTAATTATAGTTATAGCTTCGGTTGTGCAGAGGCGACATAACTTAGAGCCTGGAGTATAAGACTTAACCTTTTTTAGGATAGTCCATTTGATTGAGAAAGGGGCATTGTTAGAATTAAGTTTTTTAATTAAAGTGGTTAGAGAAGTTCCTTGGTTATTATTAGAATTTTGGTTGTTAAAAGAAGAAATGTGGGTGAATATTCTTTTCTTAATTAATGTTGAAGTAGCGCCGATATATGTATGCACTTTATTAAAAGCTCGAGGTCTGAAATTATTACTCTGCTAATTTGTATTAGTTTGAATTTTGTTCATTGTGTTGAGCAAAGGGACGTGCCCAGGGTGATTAAAAAGTTTCAGGCCATGGTTATGGTCTTCGGTGTTGTTTCAAGTGATGGCCACATCATGCCACTTCACATCTTCAAAGTCGGCTTGAAAGTCAACATCAAAGTGTACCTGGATGTGCTGAAGAGTGTGGTGATCCTCTGATGCAATCAGGTGGCCGCTGGCAGACCCTGGGTATGGCAGCAGGACTTGACGGTGACCCACAAGTCCAAAAAGACCCAGGCTACGATTTTGTACCCTTCTCTCACTGGTACCCATCTCCTCCTCTGACATGAACCTGTTGGACTACTTCGTTTGGTCATATGTCGAGAACATCACCAACATGACCTCTCACAACACCAAAGCCAGCCTGATCGTTGAGTATTTGCCAAGCTCCCGCTAGTGCTTGTGGAAAAGACATACTACCAGTTTTGGACCTATATGGAGGCGGTGATTGAGGCTGAAATCAGCTACATTGAATAGATGTCAGCTCGACTACATAATCAAGTTACCTGAATTGATTTTTTCAATAAAAGTTTTTAAAATAAAGCTGTAGTGTTGTTTTCTTTACGGGGACAATTTTATCGTTTCACTTTGTAAAAATAAACATTTAAGTTAACATGAAATCTTTTTAAAAGAAATTGTCTGATTTATCATATGTAAGGGGGGGGGCAACTCGAAGTATCAAAAAGATTTTTTAAATAACAAGAAAAAAATAAAATTCTTCCCGGCTGTTGCAGTTCCTTTACATGATCAATTGCCCCATTGCTCTTATAAGCAAACAAATCGCCCCTGTAATACTAATGTTGTATTACGTTGTATTCGGAAGAATGACATCTTAGTCTATAAAAATATATGATGGACCTGTACAATGCACCCCACCCCCTTATATATTTTTCTCTTTTCGTCATTTTTCAATTTTTTTCAGTGGATTATTATTGATTGGACACTAATCTACCAGATTATCAAAAAAAAAAAAAAAAAAATTCCATATTGAAACATTTTTAGGTGGTGCTCAGTTTCTCATAGAACCTTCTAGTAAATCGATTGCCCATATTGGAACCAGTCGACGTTTCAGGGTCAACTGTTTTAAAAAGGCTAAATTCGATAAATTTAGCTTTTAAAACGCCAATCTGGCAACACTGAAAAGGCCAAATTTCTCAAATTTTGCCTTTTTTATAGCAATTTCTTCAAACACAGACTAGTTCCAGTATGGGGCATTTATTTATTAGAATGTGGTATTAGAACCTGTGCACCCCTATAAACCGTTAAATATAAAATTTTTTTGCATTTTTTTGTTTTAATAATCTAATATATTAGTGTCCAATCGATGAAAACCCGCTGAAAAATTTTTCAAAGAGACGAAAAGAGAAAATAGCAGGGCATGTGTGCATTGTACAGGTCCATGAAATATATGACAGCTTTATTGCAGCTTTGGTGGTGAGCGACGATGAGTCCGGTTAGGGGGAGAGGATGGTGGGGTTTGATCAGAGGAAAGCCCGCAGTCTGGAATTCAGTCAAGGGCTCGACCTCTGCCCGCCAAAGCTAAACACGAAATTCAGCTCAATTCAAGCCACTGTTGTGTAATTGGCTGTGACTTTTTGACTGAGTCTCTATGGCGCTTGATGGGCGTCAAATAAAACAATATTTATCGCTTGTACACAATTTTCCATCGACTTTTTATATTTAGGCCACTAAAATGCGGTTTCACCAGTCAAGTTATGCACCTAAATTAAAAGAAGACATTCATTTTTTGACGCCCCTGTTGTTACATCAAAGAATAAATAAAGGCTTGAAATGTCTACGTATGTTGAAATGATGAATATTATTTCAACTTGCTTTTGTCAAACAATAGTAAATGAAGAACCATTTCGAGGTGTTTTATTTAACACTTATCAAGGCCTTAAAGCCACTCGAGGCTAAGGGTCTAAATGAGTAGTGAAATAATGATTGGTAGTGGTGAAAATTGGGTAGAATTTGATTAAAATCGATTTAACATTATGCATGTAATCTTAAGAAAAACACGCTTGAACTGCGTATATATGCTGAAACAATTGCTAATTTCCATTTGTATGAAAACTCCATTGCTTTTATTTTCTAGTGATTTCAGCGTATGTACACATTTCAAGCGTGTTTTTCTTAATATTACAAGCGTAATGTTAAATAGATTTTAACTCGAAAATAGATTTTAACTCGCAAAGGTTCATTCACTAATATTTAAGAAAAATAAGATAAAACTATTTATCACCTGTACATAAGTTTTCATCGTTTTTATGTTCAAGCCACTAAACTGTGGTTTTAACCTAAAATTTTTGCAAAATGAAAAAGTTTTGCATATTTTTGCTATTTCTAGAGAACTGAAAAAGGTTTTTGTTTTTGCAATGTTGCCAACCTGTTGTCATTTTGTCTTTGACGCGCTCGCTTTCTTTTGACTCTGGCAGACGTGTCATGTTTAGCTGCATGCATAAAATGCATTCAACGCGATCCATTGTTTTGATATCCTTTCTCTCTTCTTCTCGTTTCAGGGCAGCCGGTGCCATTAACCTTTCAGCGATGCGTGCAAACGTTTCGCTAGAATTGGAGAAAGCAGAAGAAAAAATCCAAAACAAGTTTGTGTGTTTCTTTCCTTTTTTTTTCTCTTTTCTTATTTTCCCCGTGTGACTTTCATTGACTAAACTCTGACGAGAGTGGATTATGGTTTTGCAGAGTTTGTGGCGTCGGCTTATTACTTTCACACAGAGGTGTGACTTTTAGAACTCAGAACAATTTTCGGTCCTGGATATGACCTTAAACTATATCCAGTGATGAGGCCCCAGCTTGTGGGCTTTGGAGAGTGAGGAGACATCCTTTAATTGCCATTGCTCCCAGGTCCACTCTGACCTGGAGTGATAGTACCCAACTATGGGTTAAATAGAAACCGACTTGAAAACAACAAATATATTCTATTAAAAAAAATTTCTTCAAAATCTTTAGATTCGGCATTAAATAACCTGAAAAGTGTTGTATGCCGTAAAACAAAAACAACCAACCAACCTCAGAACAATTTTCAATGATTTGAAAATATTTGAGTTAACACGTTCCTTTGAAAACTCACTTGCTTTTGAAATGAAAAGGAAAGCGAAATCCAACAGAGCAGAGAAAGAAAAAAAGGGTAGCAATTGAAGCCATTTGTTTTTTAGCATTGCCTGAATCGCATCTCGATGTAAAAATCCGACGTTAACCGTCCATGAAAGAAGAGAATAGGAAAAAAGAAGGAATGAGTAAGCCACTCGAACAAAGAAAGGAAAAGGAATAGATTATATTAGCTTGTCTCACATATCAGTTTCTAATCCATCACAAGTTCAATAAACGATAAGAGTGATACTATCGAATGCTCAAATCTATAAATATAAAAGCGAAAATGTATGTATGTGTGTTCGCTTTTTCTGTGTGTCTACAAAAGGCTTTTTTCAGAGAAGCGGTCGGTCGCTTCACAACTTTTTAAAACTTTTTATATCACATATAAATCGTAATATCTCACAGTTAACAACGAAGCTCGCCTGTTTATTTAATTTGCTCGATTTCGGGAAGATAAATATTCAATATTTGTCGCTCGCCGCATTTGGGGTTAGTCTTTTTCCTATAACATCTTGGGGGTGGAAAAAAAAGCGTTCAGCAGTAAATGAGTACTATCCCGCAGTCAAACTTGACTTCATTAACTCATTAAAACGGGCACCTGCTAAATCCAACTAATTAAATAAATTCAAACGTGTTTCCGTTATCATCTCGCGGTGGGGCAATGGTTAACATCGCACTTTTTTTTTCACATTTAAATTTATAACTTTGCCTCAAGGGTTCGGGTTCGATCCTCATACTTACTTTTTTTACCCCTCCCAAACACCCGGGCAACGCCGGGTACCCCTCGCTAGTAATAATATAAAAAAGAAACAACACCATCGCTCTAAGCACTTTCTCACAACTAAAGCTATTCTCTATCTCTACAAATCTACTATTAGACCATTCGATTTAGAGTACGGGTTTCTTACATTATTGGTCATGTCTCGTTCACACAGCTTCTCGGAGAGACTCATCTGAAAATTCTAAGTTTTCTATTTGCTCGACAACGTGACACTATTCTTCTTCAAATCTCTGTTTTGTCTACGCATTTTCATGAGTTTTTTTTTTGTCTACATTTTCATGAGTTGCCGTCCATCATTTCATCTGAGTAACTAAAATGAATAAAACGCTTTTAATGAAGAAACGCAAGAGACGTTCGCTGAGTTTTCTTCAAGATTTTTTTTTTTTTTTTTGCAGAGAATGGACTCAGGAGAGAAAGAGACTAATGTTCTTATCTAGTTATTTACTTCTTGAGCTTAACTTTCTAACTTAACAGAATAAGTGATGCAGGCACGCAGATGTCATATTAAAAATCCCCTTAGATTACAGGTTTCCTTGCCAGTGTCTCATTTGCACAGCTTCCCGGAAAGACTAATCTGAAAAATCTTTGTTTCTTTCTGCAAAAACGTGACGTCATTCGTCATTTACACTAGCTAACTAAATCGTCATCGTAGAGGCACTAATAAGTAAAAGGATTGCTGTTCTCATCTTGAGTGTTATTCTAACAAGGTTTTGGACGAAGTAACGTCTGACCTTCTTAGCTCAGAATCATAAAAGTAGATTCCTCCTTAGGTGGAGTACTGCTGTCGTGCATGAATTATCCTTGGATATATCTTAAAAAATGTCGATATGAAAGGCTTTTGCCAAACAAGTTTAATAAGTGTTGTATCGTTGAATGGAAAACAATACACCTGTAATATAAATCTCACCTGTCTGTTTAAATGTATGTATATATGTATGTATGTATGTATGTATGTATGTATGCCTAGAACTATCGATAGAAGCGACGGATTTTCACGAGATTGGTATCATTTTGAAGCTCGACCCTTCAAACGACAAATAGCGAAAAATTGGCCAACAGCATTAATTCTTTCACCCTTAACTAGGCACTTTTCTTACAGGGAGGGGTCGCCTTTTTCGCCGATATTCGATTGTCTAGCCCTTATTTAAAACTACGTCACTTCCGGTTTGGCGATGGGCGTAACAGCAAAGACGTCAGGTTTTTTTTTTCACGTTCTTTGCCTCCTTCATGGTACGGGTTCGAGCCTGCCTGCCTACTACCACTTTTTTCTTTTTTTGCTAAGCACACACCTCCAAACACCTGGGCAACGCCGGGCACCCAGTAAAAGATAAAACCGATTCATTTTGTTAGGTACAGGGTTGCACGATAAAATAGTCGCCCTTAAAATACGACATGATTCAATTTCCGTTTGATGAAAACCGTTTTTTTTTGTTTTTTTTGTTGTTTTTTTGCAGATCATCTACTAGTTGGCCAGTTGTGTACAAATCCCAAGAGCGATAGGAGCCTTTTATCATGTCTAAATGTGACATAATGTTCAACGAGCAAGATTGAAGATGCGCCACTGTACAACTCATGCTCTTTACTGATTCAAGTTATGACAACAGGACTATTGCCAGCACTCTCAAAATGTATCGCTGGACTGCCATGAATAACAGGGACATGCCCAGAGTGATGAAAAAAAAAATGTTTCCAGCCACAGTTATGGTCTTTGGTGTGATTTCAAGTGAGACCCACATCATCTTCAGAGTCGGCTTAAAAGTCAACACCAAAATGTACCTTAATATACTGAAGAGTGAGGTGATCGCCTGGGGCAATCAGGTAGCCGCTAGTAGACACTGGGTGTGGCAGCAAGATTCAGCATCAGCCCACAAGTCCAAAGAGAACCAGGCTTGGTTTCAAAAGGAGTGCTACGACTTTGTACCTTTTCTCACTGCCCCCTGCCCTCTCCAGCTGGACTACTTCGTTAGGTCATACATCGACAAAATCACCAACATGACCTCGCACAACACGAAAGCCAGCCTAATCGCTCCATCCACCAAGCTCCCACTGGCGATTGTGGAAAAGACATGCTGCCAGTTCCAAATCTGTGTTGAAGCGATAATTGAGAGTGAAGGCGGCTACATTGAATACATAATCAAATTACCTGAATTGATTTTTTCAATAAAAGTTTTAAAATAAAGTTATAGTTTTATTTTTTTAGGGCGACGGATTTTTCGTTCTATCCTGTACAATAACAGAAGTCCCTGTCAAATAACAACAACTGTTAAATGAGTTTACAAATAAGGTGCTAAGTGTTTGCATTCAAACTTGCAGTTCTACATAGCGGAGGACCCCTATGTCAATAGCAAGTTATCTAGTGTGGGTTTTGACAAAAGTTGCACTAAGTACATATAATGGTGACACGAAATTTGTAAAACAGAATCATTCCGAAAGATGAAATATTGGATGGGTGGTATAAGTTTAGGCATGGACAATATGTCAGGTGGGGTAGACAGAATATAAATATTAGTCGAGAGGAGATGACGTCAGCAGAGTCGTTGAAAAAGAAACAATGATTTTGAAAATTGTCTTTTGATGGAAGCTGAACTGGAGACATCGAATAATAGGAATCTGCCATGGTTTGTGCTAGGCAGTTGACAAATAATGTAGAAGAAAACTTTGAATATCGTCAAGAGTGAAATAATACACCCCAAAATCTGTTAGCGCATCATCCAGAGATTTATGAAGATAATTAGTTAAGAGAACGTTAGTCTCTCTTTTCTGTGTGAGTGAATTCTCTCTAGAAATAAAACCTTAGAATTCTTAGTGAACGACTCTGTGTTTCTTCCTGCATGAAAAGAAGTTTTATTCGTCTAGCTAAACTGATGAGATGATGAACTATGGAGTGCAGTGACTATTAGAACAAGAATCAATGCGGTAGTAAAAACTCGACAAAGAATCAAACCGAGGACGAACGATGATAAAAGATCCACATATATATTCAAGACTTTCATTTGTTTTATTTTGGGTATAAAACGTAACAGCAGTTTAAACTGACTTCAATCAGTTTTGCTCTCCTTAAATCTACCTCAAGCGTAGTCACGTGTTCAAGCCACGTCACAATAGTAATTTTGAAACTAAGAACTGGATATTTCCTTGAAATCCAACTTCAAGGAAATATCCAGTTTTATAATTTTTTTTCCTATTTATAGTTCAATAACCGACTTTAATTCAATATGGCGACTCAGGTTCTTTCTAACATTTTTTTTTTTTTTCATTTTCAGTTGGTTCCGATTGGCTGTGAATATTTTCTCTGAAAATGCCCCTTTGAAGATCAAACATTCGAAATTGAAATCCTACTACAAGTGTGTCACAACACTCATTTCAAACCACGTAAGAAATTTAGATTACTTATTTGAGTTTTTTTCATATATGGTATAATCACGTTCATACACCAATTCCCGTATGATCACTGAAGTTAAGCAACATTGAGCCTGATCAGTACTAAAATGGGTGACCATTTACGAATTCCAGGTGCTGTATGTGCTCTCCGCTTATCTCTGCATTGCTTCCAGTCATCTAGCACTTCTCCTTGCCACTGGACCCAGACAGTGCCGATTCAGAAGAGCTGTGATTGGAGATTGTGCAACCCTTGCCTTAAGAGTATTCGCTCGGCTACTTTTACAGTGGTTATCCATTGTCTCTTTAGACTGAATGAAAGCATCATCGTCGATTGAGTTTTTCTTATAGGTTTCATGCTATATTTTTTATGCAGAGAGTAGAAAATGGACATGGGTTTACTTTTGACAGCCTTGTAACTTTCGCTTTTGCCTTATTTTGTCCTTTAGTCCTTACATTCCATAAACAATGTTTCTGAAAAAGGGGAAGAATTGCTGCTTCCTTGGTTGGAATCTATCTGTACAACACATTGTTAGATAGTTTTTGACCATAAAGTGTGTGTTTTTAAAGCACTTTATATTAAGTGGCTTCATACTATGTAACAGAGTGTGTATGAGCGCATGGGAAAATATCAGTAGGAGCTGTAAGATAGTTGGCTTGTGAAGATATTAGCAGCTGTAGCCTAAACAGCACATATGCAAATTAGAAAGCGTGTGCAGGCTTCTGTCAGAAGAAAAAGAAAATAGAGGAGAGAAAAATGCACCACGTGGTCGGGCAAAAAGAAAAACGCACCAATATGAGATGGACATGTGGCCCCACAGTGGCTGTGAGAGACTTTTTAAGCTGGTGTCGAGACGATGGGGTTTTGTTAATCTCATGGCAGACGAAATGAACAGTTAAAAAAAAAAGCATTGTTTGCAAAGTAATGGCAATAAATGATTTTTTGCTAAAACAGAAAAAAAAAAACGAGTCGGATTTATTTCTTTTTGTTTGTTCCTCTTCGACAGTGCTGGACGGCATGGGGTCTGAGTTTGAACTGTAACGAAAACGGTTCAAGCATAACGGCCACGTTACATCTTGTCTGGATCAATTTCCATAAAAAATAAATATTGTATCATTTTGTATAAATCATCTTCCGGTCAAAAATTGATCAAATATACATTTTTATTTTCTGTTTGCAGTTAAAAGATTTACTCGTTCGAACCATTGAAGAATGGGTGTCACTTTTTAAAGAAGAAAATCGGGATTATCTCCCCCTTTTTAAAATGGAACTGACCTTTGACGACGAGAAGATGCAGTTCTACCCACCGACTGAAGATCTCGAAGAGACGTTACTCTTTGTCGTTGACAAGATCTGTTCCATCCTACAAAAGCTTCAAACCGTTGAATCCTGGATCTCAGATCCGAGCGTTTCCTGTTTCACTGACGCTGCCGTAGCGAACCATGTCATCCAGAATGCCGTCGAGACATTGAAAGGTGCCGTGAAGAAGCATTTCCAGGAACCATTGGAACATCTTCAGTTTTATGGTCAGTGCCATCTGTTTGTTATTCTAGCATCGTTTATGTGGAACTGTGGTCATGAAAGTAAAACAGAAATGTATATTCTTCATCAACTTAAATATATAAATGCTATAATTTCATGTTTGTTTTTTGCTGTATTTTTGTTTAAATATTTTGGTTTTTATTTTATAATGTTTTTGGGTGCAGTTTTCGGATATTTCTTCCGGTGAGATGCATTTAATAAAAATCCAAGCTATACAACCATATTTTGTAGGCATGCCTACATGTGATGATATGCCTTGTTTGGGATATATATATATATATATATATATATATATATGTCTGACGTAATGAACATTTAAATTAAAATGTTTAAACTTCAACGCTATTTCACACGGTTAATGGTAGCCGAATGGATACAGCCTCCGCTAATCGAGCCAGAGATGTCTCGTGTCGCGGGGTTCGAATCGTTCGACTGGTAGTAATCGTGACACCCTGCACTGAAGAATCCCAAAAGGATGAAACACTAGTGTCTGTAGGTATTTAATTATTATAGTAAAATATAATTATAACAGCCCCTTTAAGAAATTCGTTTCTTATCGTTGAGCACTTTCAGTTGAATTAAAAAGTCGGTCAATTTAGCTCTTATGCATAGATCATCGTATAACGATTTGATCACTGTCTGTCTGACGTAATGAACATTTAAACTAAAATGTTTAAAATTCAACGCTATTTCACACAGTTAATGGTAGCCGAATAGATACGGCCTCCGCTAATCGAGCCAGAGATGTCTCGTGTCGCGGGGTTTGAATCGTTCGACTGGTAGTAATCGTGACACCCTGCACTGAAGAATCCCGAAAGGATGAAACACTAGTGTCTGTAGGTATTTAATTATTATAGTAAAAAAATAAATATATATATATATATATATATATATATATATATGTATATATATATATATATATATATATATATATATGTATATATAGGAGAACAAATAAGAAAGGGAAATGAAGTCACAAAAACTATATATTGTTAAATATAGATTGGTTCATTTATTCAATAAAGGAATACAGACAATTAGTTGGGGATAGAAAGGACTGTTTATGCCAAGGCATTTCGAAGCTTAATGCTTCTCATTAGAAGAGTAGAGAAGATAAGCCTCCTCTTATAGAATTGAGCTCACTCTTTTCTTCTAATGCACTAAGCTATATATATATATATATATATATATATATATATATATATATATATATATATATATATACAGTAGCGTCCAAAAGTTAAGGAACGATCGATCATTTTTTTTTAATGGCTTCTAACTTTATGAAAAAGAAAAAAAAAATTTGGGTGAATTTTCCAATGTTTAATAATGGTAGTTAAAGAAAAAAATGTTTTTTTAATTTTTGATTTTAATACATATTAGTTTTTTTTTTACATATAAATAAATTTAATTAAATTACAGGCGTCCAAAAGTTAAGGAACGAGGGAAATTCATTATGAAAAAATAAAGAATCCTTTCAGTATTTAGTGAAAAGCCCCTTGTTTTCAATCACACTATGGCATCTTTTGCTGCAAGACAGAACCAATCGTTCACATGTTATAGGTGAAATATTATTCCAGGATGATTTTATATATTCCCATAAATCATCAAGATTTTTATGGTTTTTTTCTGTGATCTTATCACCAATAATTTTCCAAACATTTTCAATTGGATTCAGGTCTGGGCTCTGAGCTGGCCAATCTATAACGCAAATATTGCATCTATTTAGCTCTTCTAAAACTATTTTTG
>NC_136517.1:81215538-81288038 GCF_053919585.1 Euprymna scolopes
TCTAGAAGGTCCGTCTGTTTCACAGACGGACCTTCTAGAGATGATGTAGAACATAAAAAGAAATGCGTGCAACTCCAAGGGAAGTTACAGATATGGAATAAAGCTATATGAAAATATAACTTGGCTTATAGCATTTCCTTCAGGGGAAAATGTTTTAATTACAGAATTACAAGACGACAGCCGAGAAAGAACAAATTAGAAGATATGTTTCCCTTTTGTCTGGGCCAAGCAGACTAAGATTGTTGTATTCCCATGAGGGTGTGTATATATTCTATACATATATATTCGTTTATGTAACGAGTGTCTTATTGAATGTGCGTTTGTTCTTCATACATGCACATACATGTGATCGCCTGGTTTTCAAAATGTCACAAAACAACTTATCAGTTGTGTGTTCACATATAACGACAAATAAGCGACAAAATAAACATCTTTGTCTCTTGTCAGACAAAGAAAGACATACCTTCAACTAAAGGGACGAATACTATTTTAAGGGGTTACAACATTTGGCCAATTAGAGAACACACTTGGCCCATCTTTGATCTTGTTGGGCGGAAAGCTGCAACGGAAATTCTATCACCAACAATAAACCTTCGGGTTTCTCTTGGGCAACCTTTATTCCAGAATGTTGTTCCCATCTTAGAAAGGTTGAACGCTGATACAGACCTGTCTGCATCTGCTGGGTACCATTCTGTCTGTCAACCGTCTATCTCAGCCGCCTGTTACAGACTGACCACTAACTAATTTTCTAAGGTGGGTGTCTCTAAACTCGTTACGTTATGTATCTACGTTATGTATCTACGTAACCAAAGATCCTTGCCCGGTCTTTTACCATGTACCTTTGTTTATTAAAACCAAACATTCTAATCATGTTTATTAAATATTCTTCTAAACGTTTTATTGTTTTACATATTTATGGTTTAATTATTTGTACATTAAATTCCAGTCCTATTTCAAAACGCCCTTTTGTTATAAAACGCTTTGTTATCAAAACACTTTGTTATTTCCATAAAATTGTCACTAGTTCAAATGTCCGTCACTCACCTATTTACCCGGTACATCTGACGTTGCCCGGGCCATAATATAATAAGTTGTTATTCATCGTTATTAAAACAAAGGAAAATTAGCTAATAACAGAAGGTTAGGGTTAAAGATGGGGATTAAGTAAAGTTAGGACTAATGTAGGGTTAAGGAAAGCAGTTTCCTCGATTGTGAGAAGTCAATCGATTTGGAAGTATCTCTAATTCCTTTTATAAAGGAGTCACCATTTATCAAGGCTCGAAGGCCACTCGAGGATAAGGGCTAATGAATTTAAGGTGGTAGTGTAGTAATCTTTAATGATGTAAGTTGGGTAGAATTTGATTATTTAAGAGGACGGTTCAACAAGAACTTGTTTATATTTGACTCGAAGACTAAGAAATTGTTGCCGGCAAGGAAGCAGACCAGCAGAACAGTGTTCCACAGGCGAGAAGTTCTAGGAAAAAACTTTGTTCATGGAATCTGTATTTAGATTTAGGCACAGATAGAGAGTAGGGAAAATTGTTGATAGTGGTTGTAGATAGTCGAGAGTTTTTTTGTGAAAGTCCGGCAAGGATAGACCATAAATTGAAGCTCAGACGAGCACTTGTCATGAAAATAATAATAGAGCAGAGACAGGCTTGCAACGTCTCTTCTGTGAGAAAGAGGTTACAAGAAAGAGAAAAGGGCATCACCTACTCGGTTTTGAAGCTGGTTTTGAACTCTATCAAAGCAAGATAGGATGTGCCAAGCAGCTCCTGCTCAGATGTGGCAACAAGAAAAAGTTCCCTAATTTGATGTTCGTGTCCATAATAAGAGCAACAGCTAGATTTAAATTATCAACGTCCATTTTCTGAACAACAGCTATTTTCTGGGAAAATATTACATAATGGCAATGCTTGTCACCTTTGACAGAACTCTTTTGAATTAGAGAATAACAATGGCATCAATCCAACATAAATGAATGCATATTAGTGAAACTTACTCTTACCGGATTATTTTCTTAAATTTTTCGTATACCCTAATTTTTTTCGACACAAGTAAGTATATACTAACATTTTCCTGTTATTTTATTTTCATCTGGCATATTTCACTCGGGCATCATCCTGGAGTTGTACCAAAGTTCTTTTTATTTAATTCAAGCTAAATTGTTTTTCTTTTTGTTTTTTTTTTCCAGTACATCCAAAAATTTCTTGATGTTGCCTATAGCATCTTCAGTCTGCCAAGTATTCACCATTTTGATATGATCCTGCTCGATTGTGAAGATCTAAAGATGGGTTTAGTGAAGGCAGCCCGCGGTTTGGCAGACAAACTCTTGAAAAAGTTGGCTTCCGACTATCGGAACGAGAACATCAGGTAAAAACAGAATACCATTTCTTGTGCTGGTTGGTTATTCACCTCGTGATTCATATAATGGCTTTATCTTGATTCCTTGCCAGTGGCAATTCTATGAGGAGGGACGAGGGCATGCACGTGTGAGAGGAGGAGTTCTTTTAATGACGTCACCACATCTCTTAGATGTCCCTACTTAGTGTTGCCGGAAGTCTTTTTTGTGATTTTTGTTTATTACCCCCCACTCCCCCCCACACACACGCATACACACATACTTCCTATTTTTCTTTTCCTTTAATTCATTTTTGAAAAATCAGTTTTCCAATTGAAATAAACTTATATTTTCTGAATGATAAGGCAAAAATTCGAAGAAAGAAATTGGATGAAAACGATTCTGTGTAAATCAACAATAATTTTTATCTATTATATAAATACAACTGAAAAGAAATTACTTTGAAATAAAAATCAAAATGAACTGGTAGTACTTGATGTGGTATTAGCCCTGATGTTTATAGGGAATATCAAATCCATAAGCAGTCTTCGTGAGAAGATAACATACAGCGCCTAGCCTTCCCAAATGGTCACCCATCTGGTACTGGCCAGGCTCTATATCGCTTAACTTTGATGATCTAATGATAACTGGTGTTTCAATATGATTATGCCGTATCATAATTAATTTGAAATAATGAGTATTTAATTGTTTGTGACTGAGTGAACGTTTCCCATTTGTAGTCCCATTAAAATTTGACCCAATGCAAGGGCAGATAACTTTGTATTCAGGGTTAAAGTTGTTTTCTAAAAAATCTCCTTTGTGCAAGGGAGACAACTTTAACTCTGAATTATTATTTCCCTTTAATTATTTTTAGAATATAAAATATCGAAAAGTATTTTCATTTATATGTAGCCACCTAATAAGTCTTGTGGCAAGGAGAAGTCTTCTAATAAGTCTTCAGTGGCAAATAGAAGTGCTAGAAGGTTTTTTAACCTGTCTTGACTGTAAATAAATTATCCATCATGAAAGAGACAACATATTTTTTTTGCATTCGATCAGCTAATAGATTTATTTGGGTTACTGTTGTCGTCTTGACTGTTATTCTCATAACATTTCAGACGATGTAACTCCCGGCCTTCTTCAGGTGTATCTTGTTAAACTTGAGAATCTTTTTTGTCAAATTCGGGAATCTTTTGCCCAAACTCAGGAATCTTTTAGGCGAACTCGAGAATCCTTCTGTCAAACTTGAGAATCTTTCTGTCGAATTATTTTTATTATGGGAATCCTTTGAGATGAGTAATTTTTTATTTATTTATTTATTATTTATTTTTATTTATTTATTTTATTTATTTATTTATCTGCACACTGTTATCTTCATCTTCATAGTTGTTGTAGTTTCACGACGTTTCGGCCAACTGTATCTTTGGCCTTCATCTGGTAGTTAACAGTGACGAGATAGGAATGCTGAGTTTCTTAACTGTATCCTCAGTAATTATTGCCCTCCATAGTTGTTGTCGTCTCACAACGTTTTTGGCCAACTAATCCTCTCTGTCGAACTCTTGAAGCTTTCTGTCATATTCAAGAATTTCTCTGTCAAGCTCGGGAAACTTTCTCTGAATCTCCGGAATCTGCACCGAATTTCAAACAGAACCGTTTATTTAATACACAACGGTAGCATACTCTCGTTTCATCAACCATGACCGAGTAGAAGTCTTAAGTAATTTGCACTTGTATTCTTAGTGTCGCAAGAACCCGTTCTTGAATGTTATTTTTATAATGTTTTAACCAATGTAACCTCCGGTCTTCTTCAACTGCATCTTGTTGAACTCAGGAATCTGTCTGGAATTTCAAACTGAACTCGTTATTTAATTTATATAATTCATGATCTTGATGCAAATCATACTACACTTTGATCCTATCCGTCCGTTTTACATGCTGGCATAAGTAGGACAGCTTTAAGATACTGACTTCCAAACTAACCTCTCTGGCCATGGCTTTATTTAAATTAAGCCAATATAATTTTTTTTTAATTTAAACAACGAAAATTAATTACGAAAACAATAAAATATATTTTTTTGCTAATTAATTATTATTTGAATTAGAAACAATTTGTGGTATTGTTTTTTATTAAGTTTTGTTATTTAACTTTAAAAAGTATTTGTTTTATTGTTTTTAATTAATTTTTGCTATTTAAATTCAAAAAACTTATTTGTATTATCGTTTTTCTTAATCAATTTTTGTTATTTAAATTTAAAAACTTATTTGTTTTATTGTTTTGTAATTAATTTTCGTTGTTTAAAAAATACTTGTTTTATTGTTTGTTTAATTAATTTTTGTTATTTAAATTAAAAAAAAACAAACAATTTTTTATTTAAACCTTTAGTATCTGCAAAGAATTTGAATACATTAAAATGCGTGCTGAAAAAGAACCAACAACAAGTGAAGAATTAATGGACATGATGCAGTTTCTTGAACAGGCACAGAGCACGGGAATGACACCCATCCTAAAACGGATCAAGGTAAGGCAATAAGACAGATCTATCTTTTTTTATAACCTTTCTTGGTTTAAATAATCGTGAGTGGTCCTGGATATGACCTTAAACTATATCCGATGGTGAGGCCCCAGCTTGCCGGCTTTGGGGAGTGTGGAGCTACCTTTTAATTGCCATTGCTCCCAGGTTCACTCTGACCCGGAGTGGTAGTACCTGTTAGGGTCCCAACTATGGGTTAAATAGAAACCGACTTGAAAACAACAAATATATTCTATTAAAAATTTTTTCTTCAAAATCTTTGCATTCGGCATTAAATAACCTGAAAAGGGTTTATATGCCGTAAAACAAAAACAACCAACCAATAGATAATCGTGAGAATGCGGTAGATTAGTAAATAGACAAGATTTTTTTAGCCTGTTATAAACGGGCAAAAGTTATAGCCCGTTGACCTGAAATGAGTGCTTTAAGGCAAATTGATAGTTGAATATTGTTTAGAAAAAGAATTGTTATCTTTTTTCCCCCCGTTTATTTTTATAACTAACCTGGGTTGCCGGCGTTTCCCAGGTGTTTGGAGGTGTGTGTGTTGAGAAAAAAAAAGTGGTAAGCAGGTGTGCTCGAATGTATACCGGGAAGGAAGAAAAGAACTTGGAAAAAAAATCTGATGTCTTTGCTGTTGCGTCCATCATCAAACCGGAAATGACGAATGTTTAACAAGGTTAGTCAATCGAAAAAAGGGATCACTTTCGAAAATATCGGCGAAAAAAGCGACCACTTCCTGTAGAAAAGTGCCTAGTTGAGGGTGAAGGAATTAATGATTTAGCCAATTTTTCGATATTTGTCGTGCGAAGGGTTGAGCTTCAAAACGATATCGATCTCATGAAAATCCGTCGCCTCTGTTGGCATACATACATACATATATACATACATACATGCATACATGATGATTGCAACGTCTTGTCAGACGAGTGCCACTCCCTCAGACATTTAAAATCCATGAGCCCAAATGCCTGAGGGAGTATCTATACAAATATGATGTTACAGAGTCTTAGCTTTGTACGACAGCTAAGTCTCTCTCTCGGTTCAAAATGTTCAGATCCAGCAACAAGCAAGAGCAAGATAGCCAGCAACAAATTAAACTGCAGACCAGCTTAATGTGGGTAATGGTCTTCCGCTTTATGGTTTTTTTAAATCAGAGATTTGCTTCTCCTAGAAAGGTTGCCTTCACCACGGCTTACGGGAGCCCTCTCCACCCCAACACATATATACATACACACAAATATACACGGTGCTAGTTGGCCGTTGACCCCGAAAAAGGGTTCATTCGCCCTTTGGAAGGTCTTGTTTTTAATCCTTCAGGGAGACTAGCCGCCCTCCTCACCAAACAAGTCTGGTGGGGGAACCAGTTTAGTCGCCGGTGACCCGACCATGAGGCAGGTAGTACTGGGTTACATGGTACCAGTAGCACATGACATGACATGACCTGACATAAATGCATACATACATACATGCATACATACATACATACACATACTAAATGTACACTAGATGTTTTAACCCATTAAAGACATGTATCAAGCGCTCAAGAATTGTATGTCAATGTCTTCGTCGGGCTTACCTACGGCGAAAATGAGTTTGTCCAAGAGCTATAAAAAATCGTTACCAGAGTCATTTATAGAGTAACTACCGAGGTTGCTCTGGTATCGTGTTGTGTCACATCGACAGAGGTGTTCGGGTTCGAATTAACAAAGTTTTTTGGGATCGTGTCATGTCGAATTGACGGAGATGTTCGGGTTCCAATCAACCGAGTTTTACGGAATCATGCGGGTCATGTGGACGAAATTTTTTGGGACCGTGCCGGAGCTTGTGAATGGAATTTTTCTGGACTGTGTTGAGTCATATATACATCGTTCGGTTTCCATTTATTATCCAGTTGGCTTGACGGTTGTCGCAGTCGGGTTAGGGTTAATATAGAGCTGAGACATTTATGCAACAGTTTTTGTTAACATAGATAGACGAGAGAACAGACGACACGAAGACAGTTACAAAATATAGATAATGATTTCTTTATTCATCAGCCGGCCAAATTAATGATGTCAGGGATTAACGCCTTTTCAACTATATGGTCTACTCTTCCCCCCTTCCCCTCTAAGGGCATCAGCTACACTAAGTCGCTGTCTGACTCTCGTCTCTAACTGACTCTATCACTGTGACTCTGATTCTCTCTAACTAACTTCGACTCTGTCTCAATATATGTAGTATCTCCTTTCTTTATGACGCCAGAGGCGTGCTATTCCACGTGAATAAATTGGATATGTCTGTCCAAACAAACTTTTGGCAAACAAAGAATTCCCAATTTTAATTGATCAATATATAACCTATTTTAAATCATTATTCATAAACTCGCATTGTTCATTCTTTTTAACTGACATATTTAATATCCAGTTTTTTCTAAAAGAATCAACAATTGACTGAATTCCTAAATTAATTATCTATGAATTATATCTGAATAATATTTAGCTATTTGCGAGGACAATGCCAATCGTTCTGCATTCCTTATCTTTTAACACTTGCCTACTGGGTTCGATTCTCGCCTTTTCCTAATATCATTTTCAAACTTATCCAGTTTTGCTTTCTTACTTTCTGGGTCTCTCCCTTTTCATAACAAAAGGTTCTTACAAAATTCCAGCCAGATTAGTTCAGTAGTTTCCAAAGAACACTTCTAGAGTAAATATGGTATTGCGGTGACTAATCTCTATTAATTCTTAACTGTAATTTGAACGGATACCATACAAGATTTCAGCCAAACCGACCCAGTAGTTTATGAGAAAACTTTTAGAGTAAATGTGGTAATGTGATGACTAATCTCTATTAATCTCGATTAATCTCTAACTGTGCTTTGTACTATAGTACTTAGTCCGCTGCATCTTACCATAGCAAAGGTCCATACAAAATTTAAGCCAGATTGTCCCGGTAGTTTTTGAGAAACCGTGGAATGAACAGACTATCTATCTGCACATTCCACTAACGGATTAAGAGAAATATAATAAAGATGAGACGGGCGAATGCGTAATGGATATTAGCTGATATCAGTTACTCTCTTTCCTTTACACTTCGTTCAGCTCATCTTTTCTGCTTCATTTTTTTTAAAACCTTTTTCTTCCTTCTGTACCAAGTGGAAATGGGATGCACTCAAATCAATTGTTTATTCTGATGTCCGCACAGTCATAGCAGAATCAAGGAAGCGAGGGTGGCGAAATGGTTAATGACACAGAAACATTTTCACTTACGGTCGGGCTAAGATGACAGTGTACTACCTGTTCTGACCCTGATCAGAGGATGAGAAATGCTTCTAGGCTAAAGCAATTTTTATTTTTGTTCCTATCCAGATTGTCACTTTTTGGGGAGCTGCATTTTCACCACATTAAAACCGACCTTGTGTCTAACTCTGCCCTTGTGGGGAGGCAATTAAATAGGAACCAGCCTTCTTGACCTTGGGCCAAGATAGCAGTGTAGTATTTGTTTTCATGCTACACTACACCTTTTCTGTCCTCAGTCAGTGGAGGAGAAATCCTTCATGACTGAGACAATTTTTATTTTTGTTCCTATCCAGAGTGCTCCTTTTTGGTGAGCTAGATTTTCCTCACATAAAAAACAGACCTTGTGTCTAACTTTGCCCTCGTGTGGAGGAAAGTAAATAGGAACTCTCTTAAGGGTGTACTTAGATATTCAGGAATCTTTTAATTGTATTCCTCTTGCAAATTTTACGTACAAATACACTTTTAAATTTATGTAGATTCTCTAACCTTTTTTTTCTAGAAGGAACACACATACAGACACTGAATTTAATATATGTGTAAAAGATAAACATTTCATAATAATTTCATAAGGATAGAGATTAAATAAGCACTTTTTTCACAAAGAAAGTAAAAGATTAAATAGTTTACATTTTTAAATCCAGTCGTACTCGTTCGTAAATTAAAAAAGTAAAAATAAAAAGACAAACAAACAAAAAACAAGCAGCACTGGGAGGTGACGTTGGCTAAATGGTTAACAATACAGCCTGACAACCTCTAGTTGCCATGTTTGAATCCAGTTCGTCTCACAGAAACGCTTTCACTTAGGAATGTTCACAACCTTCATGTGTTCCCTCCCATAAGTACTTTTTTTTCACAAAGAGATTACCATATATTAAGGTCCGAAAGACACTCGAGGATAAGGGTTAATGTATGTATTGTAGTCATTGGGACAGTAGAGTAGTAATCGTTTGTGATGGAAATTTGAAATAATCAGATTATTTATGAGAGCGGTTCAATAAGAACTTGTTTACTTTGGACTTGAAGACAACAGTATTGTAGTCAGATGGAAAGCAGATCAGCAAAGCAAAATTCCACAAACAGGCTGTTCTAGGAAAGAAGCTTTTTTAGGAAAAAATTCTAACCAGAAAGATATCGAGGAAACAAGTGCCAACAATAATCATCTGATTCATACAAAATGAAACAACAGCAGCAGGAGCAATTATTTTTGTTTTGTCTCTTTCAACCTGTATGGCATTTGAATTGTTATTGTCGATCTTAGTTCATCCGGACATCTTCGAACACGTCTCTATTGCGCATGCTTTCTGGTGAGAAAATGGGCCCAAGCAAATATATGCCTAACTATTTCAAGGTTAGCATCTCTCCTTTAAACTATAGTTCGTGTATTAGTAAGTAGATATGCAATACATGTGAATGTTGAAAAATTACAAGCTTGTATAAGGTACTCACTTTCTTCATTTGTTCAGCTTATTCGTTCAGAGTTCTTATGGCCAACACAAAATCAGTACACCGTGAAAATGGCAACAACAACTATTTCAGGTTTAGCACCTCTCCTTTCAGTTATAGCCAGTGTATTAGTAAATAAGTATGCGAATGTTGAAAAGCTACTAGCTTGTATAAGCTACTCTCTTTCCTTCTCCATTTGTTCAGCTTACTCTTCCGAATAGTCTGTGAAGATGACAACAAAAATAACAAATGTTGTGATACTGTGGACGTCCCTCATCAGAGTTTTGGCTGAGGAATTCTAGGAAGTGATTCACCGGAAGTAAAAGGTTGCTGGAAGTAGGAAGTGTAACATCGCAGAAAATAAACAAACAAAATAAATCTTACTCGGCTTTTTTTTTCTGTTTCAGTAAAAAGGCATTTATTACCGTTACTTTCCAAACAATATCTGCTTCTTGTTTTTAATGTTCATTTCGTCTGCCATGAGATTAACAAAACCCCGCTGTCTCAACACTAGCTTAAAAGTCTCTCACTGCCACAGAGGGCCATACGTCCATCTCACCTGATAGCACTTTGCCTCTCCCGACCTCACACATTGCCAGCCATTCCTCACCTTCGACTTTACATGTCCATCTTTCCTGGCACATACGTTGCATCTCCTTTTCGACCACTTGCTGTCCTTTTTTCCCCCTTTCTTATGACACAAGCTCACGCACACTTACTAATTTGCATATGTGCTTTAACAGCTGCTGCTAATATTTTTAGCATGTATCCTTTGGCTGCTGTTGATATTTTCATACGCTTCCATACGCACTCTGTTACAGAAGAGCCATGACCCAGAACAATAAGCGGAAAGAATTCACAAAAAAAAAAAAAAAAGAAGGGGCCAATCCGAAGTTAATATGAGGGTTGTTCCAAAAGTAAGGCCTCCTATTTTTTTAACTCAAGACATTGAAGAGCTTCGAAGGCAGGAGTGGTACCATTAAAACGAACGGCTTTTTATGCTTCAGAATTTATTTTTCTACATAACCACCATTCACAATGCATTTTTGCAAGCGATGAACAATGGCTGTGTGTGGGTATCCGGTGTGTGTTTTGTCATACGAGGGTTGACCCAAAAGTAAAGCCCCCCCCCAATTTTTTAACTCCAAATTTCCTTTTTGTTTTCGATTAATATAAGCTTTTAATCAATTCTCAAATTTAATATGTTCGCTGTTTTAATTGTTTAAAGTCTAAATTTAGACAAAACTAAACGAATATTCCATGAGCAAAGTTTCTTTCCTAGAACCGTCTGCCTGTGAAACAGAATACTGCGGAGCTGCTTCCCAGCCGACTATAACATGGTTGCTTTCAAGTCCATGTAAACAAGTTCTTGTCTTATTATTTTCTCCTTTAATCTTCACATTCAATGAATAATAATTCTGACAAAGAGGGAAGAATGGCTGTTTTCTGTGTCATAATCTATTCACTCTAATATATTTTGAATAGATTTTGACCTTGAAGTAGTATTTTTTTAGTTCCTTACATCAAGTGGCTTCATGCCTTGTCTCGAGCAACGTTCATTTAAAATGAAAAATAGTCATGAAAATTAAATTTTACCTGCTTTCCACCACTACCGACCCTCATGGTGTTGTCTCACTGGTCATCTAACACATTAATCCTGATACTCGAGTTGCCTTTGGGACTTGATAAATGGTTTAGCATCCGGACTCTTCAGTTTTAGACCTTATTAAACTTGTACACAATTTTTAAAATTAATTTTTTTTGATTTCAGGAAAACCAGGAAAAGTTGTCTTATTTGTTGGATGTCTATTTTTTCTCCAACGAAGACATCGAACTGAACAGTACGGTCCTGACTTGGCCCAACAGAATACAGTCAAGTTTCAATGAAGAGGTAAGTTCTTTTAGCCCTCACATTCCATTCTTACAAAGGGGGAAGAATTGCTGTTTTCCGAGTTAGAATTTATCCATTTATTGTTGGCTAGTTTTTTTGGTTTTTTTTTTAACCTTGTAGCCCCTTACATCAAATGGCTTCATGTTTTGTCTAGAGCGACTTCCATATGTTCCAAAATTCCAAAATGTCAATGAGTAGCAAGGTGGCTTGGAGTTGTTCGTTGTTACCAGTTAATCCTCCTTGCTGCAAGAATATCCGTATGCTTATCTTTATATTTATTATTATTCATTTTGGTAAAAAAAAGTTTCCTACTAAGACATTTGGAAAGTGGCAACCGGATAGGCAACCTCATATAACCGCACTAAACATTAAAAATACACGTTCTTTATACAATCGCCCCCCCCCCACTACCACCACCACGAATGCTGCGGACAAAACCGAAAGTGTAACGTGTCCATTACTTTTCAACGGTGTCGTTACATTTAAAACCTCTCAGACCCACATGTTGTCTGGGACTGTCGCAAAGGAACAAACAAATAAAAAAAGAAAAGAAATAAAAATTAGACTCGGCATGTTTTTTTTAAAATTGCAAATGAAAAGCATTTATTCGTGGTTTTTCTAAAACAACGCATTTCATTATCTTTCAAAAGTCTTTTCGCGCACACACGTTTTACATCGCTGTGACATATTGCATGTGCTTTTTTAAAGTCTCTCTCCCCGCCACCTGACTCTGGTCCTCGCCCTCGTATTCACACATCCATCTTGTCCAGCAGGAAACTTGTTTTCTTTCTCGGCCACGTTGTAATCTTTTATTTTTATTTTCATTTTTCTCTCTTTCTTTCCAAAACGTCAGCGTGTGCACACTTGCCAATTTGCATACGTGCTTTAACGGCTGCTGTTGCTGCCAATATTTTCGCTAGTCAGCTCTTCTACGACAGCTGCTGATTTTCTCACACATGCACATATGCACTATGTTACAAGAGAACACACCGCTTTGTTACAAAAGTGATAGGGTACGCTAAGAGTACAGAAGATTCATTGAACACTATCAGTCTGAAACTCGAAGATTAATCGGCCATATAGAAACATGATCATCACGCCTAATACTAAGAAGTCGGGTTCATAATACCGAGATCCAGGTTTCGAATCATCCGACCAGTGGTATGATTATATTATTCATACTGACAAATGTAAGGAACACGAAACATATTTACATCTATGAATATCAAAAATATTTATTTATTAAAGATATAATTATATATATATATATATATATATATATTGTAAGCCATAAAAATATATGGCAATCAAGCTACACAGAATTTTCCGTGTTTGATTTCCGAAAGGAATCGTCTGGCTAAAATGTGTAGTTTTTTTTTTTTTTTTTTTTTTTTTTTTTTTACAAAAGGCATCACCACATTATCAAGGCCCAGAGGCCACTCAAGGATAAGGGTTAAAGAGTGTACAGTAGAAATTGGTCAATATAGTAATCATTAGTAATGAAAATTTGGTAAATTTAATAACTTATATGGAACGGCTCATCAAGAACTTATTTACTTTAGACTTGAACACAACCATATTGTAGTCAGCCGGAAAGCAGGAAAACGGAAGACAATTCCACAGGCGTGCAGTTCTAAGAAAGAAGCTTTGTTCATGGAATCTACGTTTAGGTTTAGGCACAGATAAAGAGTGGGGGAAATTATTGATAGTGTTTACAGCTAGACGAGTGTTTCTTGTGAAAGTTTGGCGAGGGGGGACCATAGATTGAAGCTCAGTTGAACACTTTCCAGACAAACTCGCAACATCTCTTCTGTGAGATAGAGGTTGCAAGGAGGAGAAAAGGACATCTCCTACGAGGCTACGAAGTCTATTTTGAACTCTA
Source organism: Euprymna scolopes (assembly GCF_053919585.1). NCBI lineage: Eukaryota > Metazoa > Mollusca > Cephalopoda > Sepiida > Sepiolidae > Euprymna > Euprymna scolopes. The sequence continues at coordinate 81,228,905 of NC_136517.1, forward strand.
TCAAGGCAGGACAAGTCCTTTCTAGCAGCTCCTGCCCAGATGTGGCAACAGTATTCCATCCTTGGACGTACCTGGCTCTTATATAGGTAGAGAATAGCATCAGCAGTGAGATATCTACTGGATCGATAGAAAGATCCCACCATTTTTCCAGCGGCCTTGGCAACAGATTTGATATACGTGTTCCATTTAAGATCAGGAGTAATTAAATACCGTACATATTTTTATCACTTACTACTCACGCATTGAGCACTGATGAAGTAAATACTAAAAATCGATAGAGAAAGTGATATACCTCCTCATAATATTTTATATTGATGCATGAAATAACAAATAAAATATATTTTAAAGATTAAATCCCTTTAAGGAACATAGAGAAAGAAAATAAAGGTTGAAGCAAAAAAGGATTTGAGATTTGGGTATCCAAATAAAATATTAACCCTTGAATAGATTAGGATGGTGTTCTTAGGTTCCAGATTGGTTGACAGTTGGTACATTGAACGTAATATCCATTCTATATTTAATGAATCATCCAGAGTGGCATTTTTTGCGAATGGCGAATTTAGAATTATTCCGTCTCAGTTTTTGGTTATGTAATATCGGTAGAACCAAGTTCAACTGGTGAAAATGAATATTTATAATGAATAATGTATTAGCATTTTGTAAGATTTGAAACCACAAGATTCTTTAATTTGTGATCTAATCCATCTCATTATTCTCATATATATATATATATATATATATATATATATATATATATATATATATATATATATATATATATATATATATATATGTGCGTGTGTGTGTGTGTATATATATATATATATATATATATATATATATATATATATATATATATATATATATATATATATATATATACTCGGGTTTTTTTATTCAAAAGTAATGGACTAGTGAATTCAACGAGGTTGTTAGATAGTGCTCAATAAAAAGAGCTGATAATACTTGTTTATTGTTATATAAACATTCTCACATCCCGCTGCTACAAACATCCACTTGTTTCAATCAAACAACAGATATCATCAGGCAGCGACTTGACTATTCAAATGTTCAATGAATAATCTAAGGTTATTCATTGAACATTTGAATAGTCAAGTCGCTGCCTGATGATATCTGTTGTTTGATTGAAACAAGTGGCTGTTTGTAGCAGCGGGATGTGAGAATGTTTATATAACAAAAAACAAGTATATATATATATATATATATATATATATATATATATATATATATATATATATAACTACTTCATTTACTCACATAAAATTAATATACAAAAGTATAGATTTATGCGTAAACTTTAAGTATTTACTTCAAAAGTGCTCAATACGTAGGTAGAGCTAGTTAGTAATTTATATATATAATAATAAAAAAAAGAAATGTCTGCCTTAAACCACTAAACTAGTTTTAAAACAGATCCTTTGTTCGATAAAATGCATGCCCATTGGCTGATAGGAAGGGGCGCGGTGGATACTAGAAAGCTGATTGGCTAACTAAAACCCTCAACAGAAGAGGACCATATAAAAACAATAAACAACCACAGAATTCGTGCATAAGCCTGACGAATCCTAGAGTGGATGAAATGCCGGATATTCAGTCTAGCTTAATCGCCATATATATTTTATAAATTACTATATATATATATATATATATATATATATATATATATATATATATATATATATATATATATATAAATATATTATCGCTTATCTTCGCTCATCTCGGTATTTGTTGCCACTAGTATTTAACAATGTCGACTCAGAAGAGGTGTGGTTGGAGATTGCGCACCTCTTGCCACAAAAATTTCACACACAATTGCCCCTTTCATAGTCTGTCAAAGACTGAAGGAGCCCCACCCCCTATATATATACTAGTTGGGACGATTCCAATATTTTCCTGATTCCAATACAGTTATTGATTTCACACTAAATTCCCGATTCTGATACAATTGCAGATTCCGATTCTTCAGAAATCTCTAAATATTTAACTATAAAATTACGATTTTTCACGATTACCATAGAAAATGTGTTAAATGTGCGCATATTTTCTCAGACGTAAAAACACACTTTTGGAGGTGATCTATCGATTTTAGCCTTACTGGTAGTTTAAAATCAATAAATATTTATTATTTTATTATACTACTATATATTTTTTTAAATTTTAATATACTTTAACACAAATGTTTCTGTTATGTAACAATATATATATATATATATACATATATATATATATATATACATATATATATATATATATATATATATATATATATTCTTCATCCATTTATGTAATTGTTAAAAATATTTTCTTTCCGTCACGAGTATCACGTTTAACTCACTATATCATAGCTAGCTATAACATATACTGACCCAACGGGTCACGGATAGTCTAGTTATATGTATAAAATAAGTTTATAAAATCGACAGTACGTACTCTACAGTGCAATGTAAACTACAATGTAATGTATACTAAGTCACTGCAGAGAGGCATGTGAAGCTTCCTCTTGGTGCACCGTGATGGGTTCCCAACTAGAGCAGGCAATCAAGCGATTTGATTGAAAAATGGGCAATTTCACCGAGTTTGATGACAATAAAAATATAGGAGTGAGAAACATTCATTGATCATCATTCAATCTCGAGCAACGTCGGGTCTCCCTGCAAGTTACATGTATCGTTTGTTATCGATATAGATTGTTCTTTTAACTATAGGTGAACCTAAGATGAATCTATGGATTAACCTTTGATCTTGGACTTTTTTGTCTTTAAACTTTGTTTACTAGACTTTTATATATCTTTTTTTATACTTCTTTTTTTAATGTTCAAAATTACGTTTTATAATTATATATATATTATATTATAATTTATAATATAGTTTTATAATTATATATATATTATATTATAATTTTATACACAGTGCTGTTTCCGTTTCACAAAACGTGAACAAATAATTACCAACGATATGTATTCACCTTAGATAAATTATGCTTATATATGAGCTGGTTCTTATTTAGATCAACCTCGTTTCCAATTTATTTTCTATCCTCACTGATGTCACATGACCTACTGGTGTCATGATTTAGTCATTAAATCCTATTCAGTATCTCCAGCAGTGAATGCTTTATTACCTAGATGATCTCATTTTTTTTTATATATATAATTATTCATGTCGGAAACAACAGCGAAGAGAAATGTCAGCTTTGCAAAGATTTTGTTTTTAGCAAAAAAAAAAAAAAAAAAATGGTGAAATCTACAAAATTCTTCAAAAAAACTCGTTTTTGTCATTTCTTTGGCTCATTAAAAGTTATTGAATTCTTCAAGTTCAGAAAGTTCGTTCGAAACAAATTTACCAAAATCACATAAGACAAAGAACAACACAGTATGGATGGATAAGTCCCTTAACCCCACCTCCCCCGAGTTCGGGGTTGCTGCATTATTTCCTGCAGCATGTCCTGGGCAAGAATATCCTGGTGACGCTCATCCCTTTCCAAGTTCCAAGCACATACAGCACCTGGTATTACCAAATGGCCATCCATTTTAGTACTGAGCAGGCTCAACGTCGCTTAACTTTGGTGATCTAACAGGAACCAGTGTGTTAACGTGATTATGCAGTATAAAACCGTGTGGTCCTCCACTTTACTATCGCCAACCCCCAGTGTTGTTTTAAGAATAATTTATCTTGCCTTTGGTAACTTTTATTGGTTGTATATTTATTTTATTTCGCTCCTTTTTTGTTTGTTTGTTTGTTTTGTTGGCTACTGTAAAAATTGCGCAGATTTTGTTTTGTGTTTATAAGTTGTTGTGAATATGGATTATCTCCTCCTTGAAAATCCAAGCTATAATAGCTGTACATTTCTGCTTGTCAAGTAGACTAGGATTCTTAATTGAATAAAAGATTACTAGACGGAATCTCTTGTCCTGTTTTCATTACATAAGTTATGAATGAAATGTTTATTATCTATATATTAGTACCGTAGTACCTTTAACGTACATATGTGTGTCACGATTTCTAGATTATAAATTATTCGATGGGGAGATCCTATTTATTAAAAAGGAGGATAGAAGGTGATAACATACTAAAATCATTAAATTATTAATGTAGAACTGCCAATTTAATGTCCGTAGCATGTTATCACATTCTATTTTCCTTTTTAATAAATAGGATCTCCCGATCACCAAAGACGCAATGTAAAAAATTTTTTTTTTTAAATGATGTCGCTTTTGGACCGTACATGAACCTAAAATATACCTTCTTGGTCTTCTGGCTAGGATCCAAGAGTAGTATCTATTCTGGCTAAAGATGGTCTAATGATATTGTGGGGTTTCCATTTGTGCCGGGCGTCCATACAATGGAAATATGTCACAGACTCCTATAAGAATATTGGATATAAACCGTAATAACTAGATATATTCTGACACTACAATAACCAGATTACTTAGATAAATACTTTTACAGTATTAACAAAAGGGCTACAATAATTTTGCAGGATTTCCATTCATGCTAGACGTCTACAGAATGCCCAGCAGCAATATATTACACATGAAAGATGCCATTGTAGAATTTTCACAGATCCCGTTAGTTTGAAATTAGTATTTTAAGTATTTCAAGTTGCAAACTTGGCAAAGCCAGCAAGTTAAAATACAAACAGAGTGAATATTCATAAAATGAAGGAGTTTTGAACCGAATAACTTTTATAAAGCAAGATATTTAAAACTAAAAGCTTAGTACGTCCAAGGATGGAATACTGCTGCCATATCTGGGCAGGAGCTGCTAAAAACAGCCTATCCTGCCTTGACAGAGTACAAAATAGACTTCGTGGCTTAGTGGGGGATGCCCTTTTCTCTACCTTGCAACCTCTCTCCCACAGAAGAGACGTTGTGAGCCTATCCTTGTTTTATCGTTATTTCCATGGCAGGTGCTCGTCTGAGCTCCAATCTCTGGTCCCCCCTCACCAATCTTTCACGAAAAACACCCGTCTAGCCGAATCCACTGTGAAAAATTTCCCCCACTCTTTATCTGTGCCTAAATCAAAACGTGGATTCCATGAACAAAGCTTCTTTCTTAGAACTGCACGCCTGTGGAACTCTGTTCCGTCTGCTTGCTTCCCACCTGACTACAACTTGGATGTGTTCAAGTCCAACGTTAACAAATTCCTAATGAACCGCCCCCTTAAGTAAACACTTCATCAAATCTCCACACTAACGTAATGTACTTGCAATAACCCTTATCCCTGAGTGGCTTTCGGGCTTTGATAAGTGGTGACTACTGTTTAAAAAAAAACAAAAACTATTTGTGCCACTGATCCCCCTTTCATAACACTAACAAGTGAACGTCATGTGAAAGCGTTCATATTAAATATTTACTTTATGTAAGTACTTTTGAATATGAATGATTACTGTAATGTTGGACAATCACATAGTACTCCCAATCGGCGACCCCACTGATCCCAACATTGCTTCTGTGGTTTTCTTCTCTGTCTTCTTTTCTGGCCATGTCGTCACCTTTCACATAGGCGGCTGCCAAAGGGCGGGGCACACAGTGGTTCACAAGAATAAAAGCAAAATAAAACTGACACATTCTTCAAATATCAGTTGAACCCTGGGCATGTGTGTGACACCATCGACTCTCTACATGCTCTGGATCATATCATAGTAGTCGTCTGCCTGGGCCTCATTGTCATTGGTTGATCAATTCATTTCCCCATCTGCTCCGAGCTACGACCTGCATTCTCGATTGTATCTAACTGGCAACTGTCCTCAACTGCAACTGTCGTCAATTGTCAAACACCCTAGACTGTCCACAACTGCCTACAACTGTTGCTAAACAGATCGCCACACAAATATGTTTGGTCAGTCAGTTACAAGTAACTAGAGACATGTTCAGGGGATATTACTTATACAAAATTAGAGTTGGTAATGAAAATTGGAAAAAGTTCTACAGCAGATCTTGGTTGGTTGGTTGGTTGGTTGGTTTTGTTTTACGGCATATCAACCCTTTTCGGGTTATTTAATGCCGAATCCGGTGATTTTGAAGAAAAATTTTTAATGGAGTATATTTGTTTTTTTTTCAAGTCGGTTTCTATTTAACCCATAGTTGGGACCCTAACAGGTACTACCACTCCGTGTCAGAGTGTACCTGGGAGCAATGGCAATTGAAGGGTGGCTCCACACTCCCCAGAGCCTGCAAGCTGGGGCCTCACGATCGGATATAGTTTAAGGTCATATCCAGGACCAAAGAAGAGGGATTGATCAAGAGGGAAGTCACATGATATTCAAAAATAAAATAAATTAACGACTTTTAAAAAGTGAAAAAGGAAAAGAAAAAATATAATTTTTCTGATTTTCATTAGGGACTCTACTTTTGTATTAGAAGCATTTGCATGAAAAGGTATCTAGTTACTTGCAACTGGCTGACCGAAACATTCTCATGAATGTGTAGCAACATATAAATGCTTATGTAAAACAAATAAAAAGTATATACATTATGTATATGTATATACATTATGTATACATAATGTATATACATTATGTATACATATATGTATATACATTATGTATATACATTATGTATATGTATATACATTATGTATACATATATGTATATACATTATGTATATACATTATGTATACATTATGTATATGTATATACATTATGTATACATATATGTATATACATTATGTATACATATATGTATATGTATATGTATATAGAGAGATAAAAATAGACCGGTAGATAGATAAAGAGATAGACAGACAACGTTTACATAAGCATTTATATGCCACTGCAGATTGATGAGAATGTTTCGCTCAGCCAGTTACAAATAACTAGAGATCTCTTCAGGCGATGCTGTTTATACAAAATTAGGGCCCATAATGAAAATTGGAAAAAGTTTATAGCGGATCTTGATCAAGAAGGGAGTCACATGATATTCAAATACAAACTAAATTAATGGCTTTTAAATAAGGAAAAAAGACAAAGAAAAAATAGGACAAGGAAAACATACAAAAATTTTTTTCTCATTTTTCGGTAAATCACCATCAATATTTCATCGATCTAAACACCGGAGCACAAAGATCATGACTAATGCGAATATTTGTTTATTGGAAAAAATAAGGGGTGGAGATATTTTTTCCTTGTAGATATCAAGCTGAAACAGAACCCGTATGGGATGGATATTTTTTCGTTGTAGTTATTAGTGTTGGGAATCGGAAAAATCAGAACTTTTTGCGTATTGGAATCGGTAAAAGTTGTGCCTATTTTCCGATGCTGAAAACGATTCCTTTAATTATATTTTTTTATTTGGTTTTAGTTAAATAAAAATCTTCCGCTGTTGGTGGTAATAATAAAATAATAAATATTCATTGATATAAACTTTCAGTAAAACTAAAATCTATTGATCACCCCCCCTCCCTCACAAGTGTGTTTTTACGTTTGTGAAAACTAATGCACATTTAGGATGTGTTTTTACGGTAATCAGGGCAAAATGATCATTTTATGGTTAGAGATTTATAAATCATAGTCATGTTGACACATTGGTTCTCGCCAGATCACCGAAGTTAAGCAACGATAAGCCTGACCAGTACCAGATGAGTGACAAGGCTAGGCATTATATGTACTACGCCGAGTCGTAAAAATATCCAGGTTGGTATCTGGGGGCGCGTTTACCTTACTGGTGGTGGTGGTGGGGGGGGGGGAGATGCGCCTCCGAATCAAGATGGAAAGCAATGGAAAACTACTCTTTATTTGTCTCCCCAGAATTATCATGGCTCTACAATTTGGAGAGCCGTAATCGCTGATGCTGTTAAAAAACAGCAGGGTTGCTGCTGCTGCTGCTGCTGATGATGATGATGATGCTGATGCTGCTGCTGCTGCTGCTGATGATGATGATGAAAGAATCGGAATCAGTAATTGTAACGGAATTGGGAATTTAGTACGGAATCGGTAATTGTTTTTGGAATAAAAAAAATATTGGAATCGTTCCATCACTAGTAATTAGCAAGCCAACATAGCACACTTTAAGTTGTTTTATGAGTTTTGTAATAGAAATTAAACCACATGTTTTGCCGCAAAGAATCTAAAGAATCTATTTCTCTGTTTCAATCTGGTCTTCTTTAATGGCAGCTGATGGATCAGTATTGGCATAAGGGAGAGAGGAAGTTGATTCAACAGAGGGAGAAACTCATGCTTGAACTGGTGAAAATCAAACATCGTGTCGACGAGTTCAACGACTTTGGGGAGCTGGACATGATGCAGCAATACGTGAAAGACGGCATAGCTATGCAGAAAAGATTGACGGAAGCTCAAGATTTGATCACTTGGATCAACAAGGTAAGCATCCATCCACCGCTTTGGGGGTCCTGTCTTATATTTCCACGGGTTTAGGGTTGGTTGGTTTTTTAAGTTATTGAAAATGTTCAACCTTTTTATTTGCGAATTTAAGTATCTGATAAACACCAGTTAGGAGTTTGATCCTTGTTAAATATTTAGCCATGCTGACGACGAGTTATACCTGAAACATGGATAACTTTTATGCCCGTAAAAAAAAACAAAACAAGAAAAAACAACAGATCTTTTTATATATATATATATATATATATATATATATATATATATATATATATATATATATATATATATAAAGGAGATTAGAACAATAGTCTAAAGAGCAGAGTGTATTTCAATGTAATAGTAAAATTACTAATTTAATTAAAATACAGGAAAAGAAAAAGTGCTCATTGTAATTTAGATATATAATAAGCTCGATAGGTGAATATCCTAGAGCTAATTTAATATTCAGTAATGTGATTGATAATTTAAAATTCAAAGTAGAATTAAATTAAAAATACGTTTCACAAGAAGGAACAACAACAAAATCAATAATTTGTACGATTGTTTCGGAAAACAATGTTTTTATTGTGGAGACATTAAGCCACGGACAATAATTTTTACATATAGTATTTTTAACTAAGTTTCCTCATCAGCAAAAGTATTGGGAAGGGTTTTTAATATATGTAAAAGATACCATAAATAAACCTAGCATTAAAAGTAAGGCAGATGTATCTGGAAAAAATTAAAATGAAAGGTATGTATTTACTTGATAAGCAAATTAATATGGGTTAAAGATAGAAATAAAATAGAATAAAATTATAAATCTGAATTTGATTTAAATATAATATTATAATAATATATTTCTAATAAAATTCATAGACACACACACATTATATATATATATATATATATATATATATATATATATATATATTTGCTTACTGTATTTTGGGGAAAGAGTTCCGACAAAGTGCTCGATTACAAAGAAACACTTTTTCGATATAAGAGCTGAATATTTATTTATTAGTTTTACAGAAGTTCAGAAAAACATTGGTACCGTCGGTTTCAAGCCCAAACACAACGAGAAACTGTTAATAGTTACACGTAAATAATGTTCAGCTCTCGTCAGCCATCTTGTTTTCTGCCCCCGCTAGGAGTGACAGTTGAACACCGACAGCCCGGCGGTCGAGCACTCTAGAGAAAGAAACCCATATCACAGAAGAACCCCCGGCTTACACACCTTAGGATAAGAAGAAAAAAATGGAAAAAGGGGGCAGAAAGCAAGATGGCTGACGAGAGCCAAACATTATTTACGTGTTACCATTAACGGTTTCCCGTTGTGTTTGGGCTTGAAACCGACGGTACCAATGTTTTTCTGAATTTCTGTAAAACTAATATATATATATATATATATATATATATATATATATATATATATGTATATATATATCAAACGTATGCTAACCGATATAAAATATTACATTAGCGTTCTCTTTGAAAATTTATCATTTCATAAGTTGAAAAGCTACAATAAACATCCATATGAATGCTTTGACCTTAATTGCTGATTTCAAAAGGCGAAGAATTAAAAGGTAAATAATTATATATATTTATATATATATATATGTGTGTATATATGTGTGTATGTATATATATATGTATATATATATGTATATATATGTATATATATATGTGTGTGTCTATGAATTTTATTAGAAATATATTATTATAATATTATATTTAAACCAAATTCAGATTTATAATTTTATTCTATTTTATTTCTATCTTTAACCCATATTAATTTGCTTATCAAGTAAATACATACCTTTTATTTTATTTTTTTCCAGATACATCTGCCTTACTTTTAATGCTAGGTTTATTTATGGTGTCTTTTACATATATTAAAAATCCTTCCCAATACTTTTGCTGATGAGGAAACTTTGTTTGTTAAAAATACTATATGTAAAAATTATTATCCGTGGCTTAATGTCTCCACAATAAAACATTGTTTTCCGAAACGATCGTACAAATTATTGATTTTGTTGTTGTTCCTTCTTGTGAAACGTATTTTTAATTTAATTCTAATTTGAATTTTAAATTATCAATCACATTACTGAAAATTATATATATATATATATATATATATATATATATATATATATATATATATATATATATATATATATATATGTGTGTGTGTGTGTGAAGAAATTAATGGTTTTAGCCAATTTTTCGATATTTGTTGTCTGAAGGGTCGAGCTTTAAAACGATACTGATCTCGTGAAAATCTGTCGCCTCTGCGGAAAGTTTTGCGAGGCATACATACATACATTACATACATACATTTAAACAAAGAAGTGAGATTTACATTATAGATATCTAGAAGAGCCCATAGGCAAGAAACAGGATAAATCATCATCACACCATAACATTTATGAAATAAAAATAACTATGATGATGAGTATATTCTTTTTGTAACCTAATATCTAGTGCAGTAGTTTCCAAGTTTGTTTGTTTTTTAACATGACGGCACACAATTAAGCTCTTTAAATTTTCTGCAGCACGCCTATCACAAAAATAATTATTTAACAATGCTTACCAATGTTTATTCTTATGAAATAATGAAGAGCATGACGAGTTTTTAAGCGAATGATCAGCTATTGAAGACCCGGATGTGTTACTAAGAACGACTATTGGTTGGTAGGTACCATTCCGGATTTTGCAAGTTATGTGTTGTTGGACTCTACTATTCAATCTTAATGTTGTTTAAGCCATGTATTCGGCACTGCAACTACATTTAAATTTATAAATTACCATATTGTTATAGTGGAGTTAGAAAAAGGTATTTGTATTTGCAGAACGGAATACATAGAGAACAACAGTTGTACTTCTTAGTGCAAATATGCTGTACTACAACATACACGATATTTACTTCTCTCCCACCGCGAGGAGATGTGATACAAGTCAGAATGGGGGGATGAATTAGTGAATTAAAACGGCTTGGCCAATTTTCTTTACATTCCATACAAATGTTCTTTATGTGTTTGTCAGTGTTCTTAGATAGGTTTTGTATCAGAATACTTTTGATAAATATTGAAAATCGATAATCAAGAAAACCTGATTAAAGAAGGAACAGTGTGATTTTGACCAAAATTAACACCCTTATATAACCTAACATCACAAGTGTACTTGAGAAGTTTTATCACTGCACAAACAAAAAGGCCTGGTGTGTAAGTTCTTTGATGAGACAGGAGCGTGTTCAAAATGAATGTTTCTGTTTAGAGCACTATTGAACCATGATACTTGATTTTTACATTTTAAACTTTCATTTTAGCCATTATATAAAGATAATTTTAGAAAATCAACATTAGGTTCTCTACAGTGCAATATAGCCTACAATGCGAGAAGGTATGCAAATCTTCCTTTTGGTACACTGCAGTGGGTCTAAGAGTAGAGCAAGCAATCAACCGATTTGATTGAAAAATGGTCAATTTTACTGATTTCGATGACAATAAAAGTATTGGAAGTGTGGAACATTCGTTGATCCTTATTCAATCCCGGGCAATATCGGGTCTCTCTGCTAGTATATAAGTATCATTATAGAAAATAAATTAATTAATTACAGATCTATTTAACTTTCTTTCTTGTTGATTACATGTGTCCGATATTTTGAAGGATTTCTTTTTTGAGTAAATAAGGTTTAATATATTGTTAAATATATTAAACCTTATTTTGTCATTATGGAGTGAGAATTTTCGAAGATTCTATCTTCTTTATCAATCAAATATGAAATGCGAATATACAGTAGAGCTGCCATTTTTTTTTTTTTTTTAAATGTGTATAAGAATTGAGTTATATTCATTTAAGTATTGTTTTTTCTGTTACATTTTCAATAACAAAAGAAGTTCTGGTGAATCAGAATTTATAGGTGACTGGAAGTCCACTGCAAATTGTGTCAAATTTTTTTTTTTTCTAAAAAGAAAAAACAAAGAAATCAATAAACATTTAATAAAATAATATATTTTTATAATACAAAAAACAAATTTCAAACAAGGACACTATAACATTTTTTTTTTCATTATTTCATGCAAAAAATAATTAAGTATGATGCAAATGTTTTTTTATTTGACACTGTTAGCTGTGGACTTCGAGCCACCTTTTCTTCTAATTCACCACACTTCTTTATTTGTAAGTGCAGAATGTTTATATGTGCTATTTTTAATGTTCTTTTCATCGTCACCATTTTCTCTAGTGCTCACTATAGAAATAACCTTCCTTTCATGAAGAAAGACATAAGGAGACATTCGCTGAGTTTTCTTCAAGCTTTTTATTTGGAGAAAATGGACTTAATGTTTTCTTAGCTAATTGTTTACTTTTTTACTTTCTAATTTAACTGACATGAGTGACGCAGATGGACAGTAATATGGGTAACATTAACTAAAATTATGATTTTTCTATATCATTGATGGTGTCTCGTTTACACGGCTTCATAGGGAGACTAATTTGAAAAGCTTTTACTCTCAGCTCAAAAACATGACGTCATTCGTCATCGATTTGTCTACTGTTTGACCTGCTGTCTCCTGCCTCAACTCAACGTCACCTGTCTCTTGGAACGATTCTGATTAAGGTTACCATGATGTGCACTAAATGTGACCCTTGTCAGAATTCAAACTAGCTAACCTTATACCCACCAACGTGGGGTCTGTAATATTTAAAAACATTTCTTATGTGGATTCTTTGTTCATATAAAGTTTAAACTACATTTCATAATGCATCTGCACGTATACTTATTTTGTTTGGCATTTGTTATGGTCTTGGATTAACCGTTATAACCAAGAGAAACACAGTTGCATAATTAACGAAAGATGCATTAACAAAATTATGTTACAGAAGTACATGTCATGATTCTGGAACCATAACTGCCACAAATCACGGTATGTAATTCCTTACTCCCGCAGGAAGATGTGACACAAAATTGAAAGGTGGGGAGAGTCAAGTCAATGCCCTTTTAAAAATCGCCTGGGTAGCCCCATTGACATTCCCCATTCAGAGCACATCAGGCAGTAAGCAATAAACTTATTCCAACCCAAAGAGAGGAGACAAGTCATGGGAGTGTGAACCTCTAGAACTATACAGAATAAATTCCTTAGCTCAACAGATAAAAGATCATCTAAATGGCCCAGTATCGAGAATGGAACCTTGATTAGCATGTGTCACGATTACTATCGAATGATGAATGAATGTCAAAAAACTGGCTTGATCGTAAAATACGTTTAAATATGATATTTTAATTGATGCAGATTTCATATTTATTATTATAGAACCAATTCTTTATTGATTATTATATTGTGCCTCATATATAGTAGTGATTTCAAAAGTTAAAAAAGATATGACTCGGGTGTCATAAGCTAAAATTGAAACCAAATCATGTAGCTCTCCACATTATCTATTATCATCTGAGCTATGTCAATATACTTATCAAAACCTTGAAAATAAAGATTGTTAAACATATAAATGTATATTTGTGCACGCATAGAAGTAACACCTTTAGTTTGCCAAATTCCAACTTTTTTTTCGATTTTGACTCATTAGCAGCTATTTTTACCAAGTAAAATCGAATTTGTTCCACAATCTGTAGTGGAATGAGGCCATAACTGGTTGGTTATGTTCAATGCTGCAAAGACTAAGCTTATTTCCTTTAATAATTACAAGAAACCTTCTCAACCATTCATTGCTATGGCTGATGATACACTGCCTGAAAGTACTTCCTTCAAGCTCCTAGGATTAACATTCACGGAGAACAAGATTTAGAACAAATATGTTGAGGTAATTGCCAAGGCTGCTGCAAGGAAGGTAGGCTCTCTCTATCCTGCTAAAAGGCTACTCACATCTGAGAGTCTCCTGTATCTTTACAAAGCCACGATTCGCCCATGCATGGAGTATTGTTGCCACATAAGGGCTGGTGCATCTACCACTAGTCTCTCGCTCCTAGAAAGGATTCAAAAAAGAGTTGCTAACCTAATAGGTCCCACACTATTAACTAAACTCCAACCTCTGGCCCATCGCCAAAATGTGGCATCTTTTTACAAGTATTTCAATGGCAAGTGTTCTGATGAACTCAAAGCACTAGTACCCCCTCGATGACAATACTCTCGACAAACCGACAAGCAACAAAATCTCACCTCTATACTGTAAAGATCCCTAGACGCTGTAAAGCCTTCTACTCGAATAGCTTTTTTCCTCAGACTGCTCCACTTTATAATTCTCTCCGGGCCCCTACTTCCTTGACTGTACTGACAGAAATTCAAGTGTAATGAAAACAGACATTTTGCTACCCAACTCCCTAAATAGCATTCCTGCAAATCTGGTCCCAAATAGTAGCCCCTCACAACTAAGTTGCTCTGTGCCTTGTTTGGGATGACATAACAGTAAAAGAAAAGGTTCAAATACCCTATATATCAAGTTTCAAATCTGTAGACCAAAAATAGCAGAGTAGTTTGTTAGAGACCGTTCCTTACACAGACAGACAAGGTTAATCTTGTAAGCTCTATTTCCTTTTCGGTTTTATTGAGCTTTTACATCTGGTTGAGATTACTTTACTTGTAAATATTAACTCTTTAATATTTATAATATATTTTAAGTTTACCATTTTGATTACCTTGGTAAACTTATTGTAATTTTATATATATATATATATATATATATATATATATATATATATATATATATATATATATATATATATATATAAAACGATTTTGCATTGCATCTTTAGATATCGGATTTCCTATCCTTAAAATCAAAAGGTGAAAGGTGATAACGTACATCCGAACATGAAATTGCCTTAAAGTTTTATTCTTATAAGGAAGTGTGCATATTACTTTTACTTTATCTAACGTCATAGATTCTTGCTTTTTATTCAATATTTTTAGGAAGAAGTTCTCTACAAGTATGCTGTGACTGAATATCCAGAAGTCGAAGAAATTTCTGCCCTCATGGATCCATTTATACGACTTTTCTCATCTGTCGTTCGCTGGCAAAAAGCAGAAAAAAAGTAAGCAAAATTTCATTTTATTTATTTAGATCTATAAAGAAGAAAAAAAAATGTGCCCTATATTGTGGTGGCACTGAGGAATTAGGATAGAAGGTTCAAATGTTACATGCGTGGGAAAATGTGGGCAGAAGATCATCATCATAGTATTCCACTCCATCTTGAGGTCACTTGTCCGGCAGTATCCAAGGCAACCTTCAGGTTCACCTCAGAGCATGCCTCGATTAGGAAACAGTCCATGAGGATGCGTGTGATAGTCTACACATCGGTGCTGCAGGTACACTGACTATCTTGTATATAGCTCTACATTTTTGTTTTATTTTACTTCGATTGAAGTTCTCAGAAAACACTTGAACTCTATATGAGGTACATAGATATTCGAATGTTCTATTAAAGTCCTTTATCTCTCAAACACTTGAGTTAGTAAAGAAATTGAGAACATAAATTCCCTCTCCTCCTCAATTAACCATTTTCATATGTTGTAGTATATCTTTTGTTTTAGTCTCTTCGTCTTACTGGATTCCAGAACAAGAATTTATCTAGTCTGGTGGAATATCAAGCTTTGTGCTATTGCTTGAGGTAACATCACTTGGAGAAGGTGCACCATTCCTCGCAAAAGCTAATGTGGGTTAGCCATAATTAGGAGATCTTATTTGGGCTGCGAATACTATGTGATTTTGAATATTTGGTCTGGGTTTACTTGTAGTTAAAATTATCCTCATGCCAGGTTGTTCTGACAAACCCCTTTACAGAGAGACCTTCGACACTTGAGGATAGTGTCTAGTAGGCATTCAAGTTCTGTTTGTGTAGGTTGTCCCGTGTTTCGGCAACCTTCGCTTGGGCCCGGTTAAGTGTTACCCACTCTTTCTTAGGCGGTTAAGACTCTGACGAGAGACCTTTTGGTTCTAGAAGAGCTTCATTGTTATCATCTTTGACAGACTCATTCTACCAACGTAGGCAAAGGGATACTGGTGTTGTTCGTTGGAGGTCTGTGATTGTGGCAAAGCTCTCGCAAGATGGCAACCGCTACGACACCTCTTGGTGTTCATATAAGGGACTATGGTTGTCGTTACTTTCATTGTAACATTCTTTGCTATTGACTCTCGACGAATCTGCAAATTTCCATCCTTAAGGATTCTTTCATACGACTTTTCTCATCTGCGGTCCGCTGGAGAAAAGCAGAAAAAAAAGTAAGCAAAATTTCATTTTATTTCTTCAGCTCTGCAAGGAAAAAACAGTGTTGTATATTGCGATGGCTTTGAAGAGTGAGAATAGAAACTTAGCTTTCAAAAGGGATCAGAAGTTCCAATGTGACATGTTTGGGAAAGTGTAGTACACATTTAATATCTTTTGTTTTCAGAAACTGCTACAATCTGAACGTAGGAATGTTAATTTTATCACCGATTCCATGGGTGTATGGCGATTTGGGTTATCTTGTAATTCGTGAAATAATTCTTCCAGAACCTTTCACTTTGTCGTTGATCATTCATAATTTAATGCAATTTTTTTCAGCAGGCAGGGACAGGATGCTTTGCGATCACTGGTTATTTGATTTGACTATCTCCTATTTCCACTCACTACAGAAATAAAGAAATGAATAGTAAATAGAAAGCTAAGCGAACAGAGAAATAATGAAAGTAACTTTTTTTAAGTTTAGGTTGCATTTCTATCCTTACCCCCCCCTCACTACAATTTTTTTTATGAAATCATTAAATGTTGATGATAGGGAACCTCTATGATCTCTGGAATTGATAAAAAAAAACATTTTATGATGTGGAACCTCTAGAGCTCTAGAATTGTTAAAAATTTTGGTGATATGGAACATCTAAAACCTCTAGAATCATATAAAAAAAAATGATGATAGGGAACCTCTGAATTTCTGAAATTGTTAAAAATTTTATGATATGGAACCTCTGACACATGTGGAACTGTTAAGAAATCTGATTATAGGAAACCTTGGAACCGATGGAATCGTTAAAAAGTTGATGATAGGAAACCTCTGCAACCTCTGAAATCGTTAAAAAATTTGATAATAGGGAACCTCTGAAACCTTTGGGAGCATTAAAAAAAATATGATATGGAACCTTGTGGCCTCTCTAATCGTTAAAAAAATGGTGATAGAGAAACTCTGACCCCTCTAGAATCGTACAAATTTGAGGATAAGAGAATCTTACAACCTCTGGAATGTATAAAAAAAATTGATGATATGGAACCTTTGAACTTTTTGAATCGTTAAAAAAATTGGTGATAGGGAACCTCTGAAACCCTTGGAGTCGTTAAAAATAATATGATAAGGAACCTTGGAGCTTCCTCTCAAATCGTTAAAAACTTTGATGATATGGAATCTCTGAAACCTATGTAATCGTAAAACAAAATTGATGATACGGAACATCTGAAATTATGGAATCGTAAAAAAAATTATATGATATAAAACCTCTGAACTTCTGGAATCATTAAAAAATTTGATGATATAAAACCTCTGAACTTCTGGAATCGTTAAAAAAATTTTATGATATAGAACCTCTGAACTTCTAGAATCGTTAAAAAATTGATGATATGAAACCTCTGAAATCTCTGGAATTGTTAATAAAAATTATGATGTGGAACCTCTGAATCTTCTAAAATCGTTAAAAAATTGATGTTATGAAACCTCTGGAATTGTTAAAAAAATTGATGATATAGAACCTCTGAAATATATATATATATATATATATATATATATATATATATATATAGTCATCGACATACAGTCCTGTTTTGTTGTATCACAACTCGTCAGTGCCGCTAGACTAGCACATCTCCCAAGCCAAGGATTATATATATATATATATATATATATATATATATATATAATATTAGTGTTGAGACGATGAATCGGAATTGAAAAATCGGAAATTTTGGGAGGGTATCGGAATCGAAAAAATTTATGCCTATTTTCCCATGCCAAAAACGATTCTTTTAAATATCTTTTTATTTAATTTTGTTTAGAGTAAAATCTTCCATCGCTGGTAATAACGATAAAATAATAAATATTCATTGATTTTAATTAACACTAAAAGTAAAATCTATTGATCACCCCCCCCCCAAAAGTGCATTCTTATGTTTGAGAAAATATCTGCTCATTTAACATATGTTTTTACGATAATCGGAAATAAATAACAACTTTATAGTTAAATACATAGAGATTTATAAAGAATCAGAATCAGAATTGTATCGGAATAGGGAAAAATATTAGAATCGTTCCATCACTAATATATATATATATATATATATATATATATATATATATATATATATATATATATATATATATATATATATATAAGAGATTTAGAAGATTATCACAATGCAAGGAATGGAATGTAGTCTGTGTTAAGGTAAAAAGACGAAAACAAGTGACAATTTGCAAATCAATATATATATGTGTGTGTGTGTGTGTGTGTGTGTGTGTGTGTGTGTGTGTGTGTGTGTGTGTGTGTGTGTGTGTGTGTGTGTTGTGTCGTGGAACAACAGTGAAAATTAGAACAATCAAGTCGAGGTTCGGTTAAGGAACAAGTGTATTAACAATAATTTACAAAGATAGGAAAGCGTATATATCTGCTGAGAACTCGGCTAGCAATTGAAGTGCAGTCGCATCTCTCTCACCGGTGTTGGAATTACTAGCGCTATTTATAGTGCTTATCAGTATAAATTCCTCAGTTCAAGGAAGGCCGGTATAACAATATATATATATATATATATATATATATATATATATATATATATATATATATATATATAATATATTAGTATATTTAGGCAGCATTTTTTTCTTTTATGCACGTTTCATTAAATAGCACGGACAACTCTTGCTTGTTTTTCTTGTAATCCTCCTTTTTTCTTTGTCGGACCATTTTCCGAACGTTTTTTCTGAGTGAAAAAAGAAATTTCCCATAATCGCGAACGTTTTCGACCTTCATTGGTCATCCTCAGGCGAGTAGTTACAAATAAAAAATGAAATTGAAAAATGAAAATAGCGAGATGAAATGAAAAGATAATTAAAAGACGATTAAAATCGCTTACAATCACTAAAATACTCAAAAACACTTGAGCGTGCCTTTCGTTTCATTTTGAGTCTGGTTAATCGTTGGTTTATTAATGTGGATTAACAATGCCTCAAAGATTGTTATCGTTTTTGTTTTCTTTTCCTTTGAGGCTTGGTGTATTTATCATTTTTTTTAAATTTATTTTTTATAATATACCAAAGGAAAAGAAAAAGAAAATGATAACAACAACAATCGCTCCTGATGATAATCGGATGCACCGATAGAAGAGCTTGAGTAGAATATGGCTGAACAACAACTTTTGGGCGCCATTTTATACAACATGCCAGCTGAAATTAAAAAGACCGCTCAGCGAATGGGAAAGATATCCAGAAAAATCGGGAAAAAATAACTCTGTCATGTTCAATTAGACGTGCATGAATAATGACTTGCTGCCAAAATATACAAATATATATATATGTGTGTGCGTGTGTGCGTGTGTGGATCGGTGTGTGTGTGTGTGTGTGTCTCTCTCTCTCTTCCTCCTCTCTCTCTCTCTCTCTCTCTCTCTCTCTCTATATATATATATATATATATATATATATATATATATATATATATATATATATATATTCAAGTGTGGTGTTAAGTATCAATATGTCTTACTTGAAGAGGTCTACTGCGTGTGCCAATGTTTCATGATATATTTCGAGGAATCTTCTTTGTCAAATGGTGGATGTTACAGATCTATTCAATGTATTCCATCTGGCATTGTCCTCGACAATCAGTTTGACAATGAAACTTTTGCATTTATTCATTTATATTATATCAACCATGAAGAGATCTTTTCCAATCTTTAACATTTTTTTTCTTCTTTTCTCATTCTGTCAAGATGGATGGACGGGGCATTTCTTGACCTTGACTCCGACGATATCGAGAAAGGCATCGACGAGTTCAGCCGTGAGATATTCAAAATCCATAAAGTGTTCAAGCTGAAAGAGAAGAAGATCTTGATGGAGAAAGAAGAACGTGAGCGCGAGCGCAAGAAGAACAAGCGTTTCGACGAAGGTGAAGAAGCCCACAAAGAGGAGGAGGGCGAAGAGGAGGCGGAGGAACTGCAAATGCCAGCCGCCCTCGACGTGTGCGTCATCGTTTTGGATGAGATCAAAGAGTTTAAGGTAAAAAAAGTTTCACAGGCTGGTGTGCTTTTTTAAAAAATTTTCTTTTGCTGAAGAGTTATGGTTCACTGTGTATCAAAGTCGAAGGACATTTAAGGATAAATTAATTATCAAATGCAATGCTATTTAGGTCTAATATCAATATCCGACTGACTTATCTTTATATATTAAATATATATACATCTATAAAAGGCATTTTGTGTGTATGTGAGTGCGTTGCTTGTAGACTCCATTTTTTTTTAATTTCTTACAAATGTATTTAATGTATCTAGGAGTGTTCTTAAGTAGGTTTTGTATCGGAATGTCTCGGATAAGTATCGACAATTGATAATCAACAAAATCTTATTAAAGAAGGAACAGTTCGATTTTGACCAAAGTTAGCAATCTTATATAGCCTAACATCACAAGTGCACGTGGGAAGTTTTATCACCGTAAAGTCAGAAAGGCCCGGCATTTAAAATCAAGAGTAGGTTCTTAGAGAAGACAGGGGTGCGTTCAAAATGAATTTTTCTGTTTAGAACATAGTTGAACTATGATAGCTGATATGATACCCAACTTTTGCATTTTAAACTTTACTTCGACCCATTATATAAAATAATTTTATAAAATCAACCATAGATTCTTCACAGTGCAATGTAGACTACCATGTATTGTGAACTAAGTCACTGTGAGGAGAGATGTGAAGCTGCTTTCCCGATGCACTGAGGTGAGTCCCTGACTAGAGCTAGCAATCAATCAATTTGATTGTAAAATGGGCAATTTCACTGATTTCGATGACAATAAAAGTATTGGAAGTATGGAACATTCGTTGACCCTCATTCACTCCCTGGCAATGCCAGGTCTCCCTGCTTGTACAAGCATGGAACAGAACTGCTTATGTATAAAAATAATTGTTAATATTTATTTTAAAATATTATAGTTATAAAATCTCTTTAAGATATTAAAGTATTTCTTAGTGTTCTTATTTACAAATTCACCTATCATCCTGTTTTTTTAAAGATGGAATCGCCCAATCATCAAAGACAAGATGCAAACAAAGAAGATCCACACAGTTTTATAATTATATAAATTCATCCGGAACAATGCCGAAAAAAAAAAGCTACTTTGTGGGTATTAGTTTTGTAGTTTTTTAGTTTTAGCTAAGCATACACACATAAACACAGGCTGCCCTTTATATTATAAATGATATGATATCAATAATTTTGAATTAATTGAACCAAAAGTAGAATGTTCACTGATTTCGTGTTTGATGTGTTTCCATATTTTTGTTTTGTTTAGGAAAACATTCCTTTGATAACTTTTTTGTTTTTATTTTTTTTTTAGGAAAACATTCCTTTGATAACCTTTTGTTTTTTTTTTTGTTTTTTAAGAAAACATTTCTTTGATAACTTTTATTATTATTATTTTTTTAGGAAAACATTCCTTTGATAACTTTTTGTTTTTATTTTTTTAGGAAAACATTCCTTTGATAACTTAAAAAAATTATTTTTTTTAAGTAAACATTCCTTTGATAACTTTTAAAAAAAATTTTTTTTTTTTAGGAAAACATTCCTTTGATAACTTAAAAAAATTATTTTTTTTTAAGTAAACATTCCTTTGATAACTTTTTGTTTTTATTTTTTTAGGAAAACATTCCTTTGATAACTTAAAAAAAATTATTTTTTTTTAAGTAAACATTCCTTTGATAACTTTTAAAAAAAAATTTTTTTTTTTAGGAAAACATTCCTTTGATAACAATCATGTGCAATAAAGGTATGCGGCCACGTCACTGGGAACAAATGTCTGAGATTGCCGGCTTCAATTTGACCCCTGACACGGGGACAACTTTGCGCAAGATGGTCAAAAATGATTTCGAGTCGATGCTCGAGAGTTTTGGACTTATAAGCGTCGGTGCTTCAAAGGTGAGTGTTCAATACTCCTTAAGCCATTATTTATCACGAAAAAATTTCAGATTTACATTTAAAGTGAAATAATCTTCACGGTGATTAAATAAAAGTGGTCTTACTCGTTTGAGCGAATCATTTCATTTGTTTGATTTTAAAGATTAAATAAAATGGCCTTCAATGGGTTAAAATAATACTTTCATGGTTCAAATAAAAAGTGCCTCACTGTGTGAAGTTAAAAGTTTCATGGTCCAATTTTGAAAAATACGAAGCATTTTTTTACGGTTGTATTAGAAATTTGATGGCTTCATTTTAAAGATTGCTATGATGTAAAAAAAAGTATCTTATCTTATGAGATTGAGTTAATAATTTAATGCGATTAAATAAAGGTAGCCTCACTCATTTGGGCGAATACTTTGATGGTTTAATTTTGCAGTATGTCAAATACAATGACTTTTAAAGGGTTTATCTAATATGATTGTTTAATTTTGAAATAAATCAAATAAAATAGCTTTTAAAGGGTTTATCTAATATGATTGTCTAATTTTGAAATAAATCAAATAAAATAGCTTTTAAAGGATTCATCTAATATGATTGTTTAATTTTGAAATAAATACCATAAAATAGCTTTTAAAGGGTTTTTTTTACATAGGCATCAAATCTAATATGATTGTCTAATTTTGAAATAAATTAAATAAAATAGCTTTTAAAGGATTTATCTAATATGATTGTCTAATTTTGAAATAAATTAAATAAAATAGTTTTTAAAGGATTTATCTAATATGATTGTTTAATTTTGAAATAAATTAAATAAAATAGCTTTTAAAGGATTTATCTAATATGATTGTTTAATTTTGAAACAAATCAAATGAAATAGTTTTTAAAGGATTCATCTAATATGATTGTTTAATTTTCAAGTCGATCAAATTAAAGTTCATACATTGTGTTCTGCTAATGATTTATTTTTCTATGGAAATGGTCTTATTTTGAAAAATCATAAGCAATCGTTTTTTTTTTTTCACTCAAACAAGGCATATTGCCTCTTAGAACATAAGAGGTTATTATTTGGGATCATGTCTGATAGAGGATTTTGGGGAGTTGAGCAGTGAGATGATTCTGCAATTTAGTACATTCTTGGAAGTGGGAAATATAGAAAGAATTCTAGCAGTCGGAGGGAAAATACTATTAGAGTAAAAAAGTTTTCTGTTATCTAGGGGCCTCAACAATGAAGAAAGAGGTGGAATTTTGCTGCTTGTCAGGTATGTACTTTGAGGGAGCACATGTGCTATGAGTTTATTAGAGCACATTCATTAAAATACTTGTAAAGAAGGCACAGAAATGCAACATTGCAGCCATGGGACAGAGGTTGGAGCTTAGCCGACTGTGCAGGATCTGTTAGATTTGAGGCACATTTTAGCTCTCATCTAAGAGTGAGAGACTAGTCGTAGATGCACTAGCTCAGACATGGCAACAATATTTCATGCATGAGAAAATTGTGGCTTCTAAAGATATAGGATGCTCTCTGGTGGGAGTAATTTTCTAGCACGGTAGAGGGAGCCCACCGTCTTTGCAGCAGCCTTGACAATATCCTCAATGTATTTGTTTCAATTCATGTTGCCTGTGAATCTTAAGCTGAGAAGTCTGGAGGATGGGTTTTCAGGTAGGGTGTTGTGCTAAATTGATGGTTTGATCTCTAAGAAGCTTAGGATGTAATAAAGAGTACGTTATGAAGTTGGTCCCATAACTTGATGAGTTCATACAAAATTGATTAATGTTTATTTCATTTTCTTTGCAGGAATTCACATTGGAAAAAAATATGCAGAAGATGAAGGAGGAATGGGAAGAGATCAAGTTGAACACAAGTGTCTATCGTGACTCAAATGTGTCGATTCTCTCGTCAGTCGATGAAATTCAGACCATGTTGGACGATCAAATCATCAAGACTCAGACGATGAGAGGATCACATTTCATCAAACCGTTTGAGAAAGAGATCAAGGCAAGTTGAACCGCAGTCTCAAGCTTTTCCGTTTTTTTTTCTCAAATAACATTACAAACATTTATTATTTTTTTTTGATGAGTATTTATTTGCAGAGTGTTGTCCTCATAGTTGTTGTTGCATCACGTTTCGGCGAACTTATCCTCTGGCTTTCTTCAGATGATTAAGTGCAACAGGATAGGAATGCTGAGTCTCGTTACTCCTGAAACCGTAGAGATTCAACACCTCTATCCACTGTACCACGGGCCCCTGTGGCGCAGTGGATAGAGGCATGAATAGAGGTGAGTATTGTCTGAAGATAGTGGTTTCAGTCCTATGCAAAGCAGGCCAGTGGTTTTGTTGACCAAAAACGTGGTGAGACGACAACTATGAAAGGCAGTAATTACTGGGGGGTACACTGCTACTACTACCACTGCTACTACTACTGTATTGTCTCTGGGATGTGTGTCTTTTGCAGAAACGTGCAGACCTCGGACAGTTAGCATAAATTGCTATTTACAATCAAATCTCTGGGGTAAAGTAAAACTGAAAAGGAATTAAAACGTTATTTGAGAAACATGTAAATACAAAATGAAGACAAGGCAGAGGCAAAGAGTTTACTAAAAACTAAACAGAGCTGTAGACTTAATCTATATGCAGAAAGGAATATATATTTGGAGCAAGGAACAAAATATTGCTACAAAGGAGAAATTATGCTTTGTTATTATGCCAAGTTACAAGAGGTTAGATAGTCGCTTCACCCGTGAGCAAAAGGTAAATGAAGTTTGCTTAAATAAAACAATGATCTCAGCAATATTTAATTCTATTCTGAGAGAGAAGAAAAGCAATAATTCTAACTGTAATGCTCAAAAAATGTTGAGATACTTAAAGAGATCGAAAACTACAATGTGAAGGGACGTAAAGGAAGCAGTTAAACAGATCATTAACAAATAGCCTTTGATGCTCATGAGGCTGAAGGAAACCCCTAAGAAAAAAAGGATCAGCAAAGGGAGATAAATGCTAGGGAATCTATTTTACCCTAGAACAACAATAACAACTACTACAGGGCGGAACGATAAAATTATCGCCTTAGAAAAGACGGCATAATTCAATTGGAGCTCAGTCGAGAATCTACGATAAAAATAAGGATAGAGCAGAGACAGACACTTCTGTGAAAATGAGAAAGTACGAAAGTGAAAAGGTCCTTGCCTACTAGATTTCGAAGACGGTTTTGTACCCTGTCAAGACAAGAACAGATGCACTTAGGAGTTCCACCCCAGATGTGGCAACAGTACTCTATTTTAGAACATATTTATTTGTTTTATTTTATTTATAATCTTTTTATACTTTATATTCTGTTTGCTTTGTCTGGCGTTTGTGCTTGTGAATGTGTGTTTAACTATGACCACCATAAATCAGGCCTGGTCACTGCAAAATGACGTCATGCCTATGTTTGCTGCATCATCAAGAAAAAGGATTGTAAAAAAATTCTCATTTAAAATTATTTTTAAATTGGTGCATTTTTAAATTAATAATTTGTTTTTCTTTGTTATAATAGTGAAATTTGAAGATCGAAATATCGAATCTCAAGCAAAACCAATGGTATCTACTTAATTGTCATGTCGTAGCAATGAAAATATTCAAGAATTACGAAAAACGATAAGGTAGAAAATTAATTACTAAGGAAAACAGTTTTCGGGATATTTGCAAGTTTTGCTTACATAATAAACTGAATAGTGTGCATATTAGTAGGGGAGGTAATTAATTTATAGAAAGTTTCAAAAACTTAGGCCAATTTAGGAGAAATGGGTTATTTCCCTTGTGTTTACGTCACACATTACAAGCAAACATGACGAGGTCGTTTTTTTTCATTAAATAATGGAAATACTTGCTTTATGTAATATTCCAGTAATATTTAATTGATTGCAACATGAAAATTAAGTAGATAACACCGCTTTTAGTTAAAATTGCCATAATAATTAAGTAATTGTTTTTTAATAAAATCTCATTTTTATGACTGTCGGATTTCGATATTATAATAAAGAAGATAAAATTTTTTAAAAATTCCACTACAGTATTTTTATTGACAAAAAATACCCCTTTTAATTGCACGTGGCCAAATGTAAAATAATGCTTTATTTTTTGGAAAAGGAAAATACAATCACTTTTGAACCAGTTTTATGAATCCATCAGCAATTTCTTTGAGAATTTAAACAGAAAATGACTATCCTCATAATAGTCGTTTATCGCCTAACCTTATTTTGCAACGTCAGCAGGTCACATGACTTTTAGTGAAACGGCCTTCCATTTACGACAGCTGTGTTTTAACTCTTATGGTAAATTTGTGTGTTACAAAAACTGCATTCTTAATATGTAGGTCAGATTTTTAAGCTCTACGACCGCAGGATCAAAGGTTGCAGACAGTTTCCAGATTGAGATTATTAGAGAGAATAATCAGATTTATCATTCCTTGGTCATTAAGCAGACAGAGACACTAAAGCTAATACCATTTTTCACTCATATCAATGGACCATTTTCTTTCCACACACACACACACACACACACACACACACACACACACACACACACACACACACACACACACACACACACACACACACACACACGCACACACACGCACAAACAGACACACAAATCATCACTGTGGACAATAAATGGTGTGGTGATAAAATTGTCGCCCTAAAGAAAACAATACTACAGCTTTATTTTAAAACCTTTTTGAAAAAAATCAATTCAGATAACTTGATTATGAAATAGAGCTGATATCTGTTCAATGTAGCTGCCATCAGCCTCAATCACTGCCTCGATACAGGTCTGGAACTGGGAACATGTCTTTTCCACAAGCACCGGCTAGAGCTCAGTGAATACTCAGTGGATAACGGCGATTAGACTGGCTTTATTGTTGTGAGAGGTCATGTTGGTGATGTTCTCGACATATGACCAAACGAAGTACTTCAGCAAGTTCAGGTCAGAGGAGGAGGGAAGCCAGTGAGAGAAGGGTACAAAGTCGTAGCACTCCTTCTGAAGCATAGCCTGGGTCTCTTTGGACTTATGAGCCGGCACAGAATCCTTCTGCCACGCCTAGGGTCTGCCAGCGGCCACACTCTACAACACATCCAGGTACACTTTGGTGTTGACTTTTAAGCTGGAAACTTCATTGAGCTGTGCCCTTTTCATCATTCCGTTTTTTTCTGCATTGCAAACAGCTTTATAAATGTGTATATTCATTATTTACTTTATTTTCTTCGAGCAAACTATCACACAGTTTTAACATCTCATCTTATGTATTTATTTTTCAAGAATTTTTCTGTTCATCTTTCCTTGTTACTTCTTTTTTCTACATTTCAAACACCCTTAATAAATACATGCGAACAGAATTATAGACAAGACAAAGCAATATATTGGAATATATATATATATACATATATATATATATATATATATATATATATATATATATATATATATATATATAGAATAAATGACAAAAGTCTATATTCCAAATTCATGATGTTGACCATCCTACAATTTATTCCTTTAATTCAGTTACCATTTATAATTCTTGACAGTATCTGTTTCGTAGCACAAAATCAGTTACTTAATTATTGTATCAATTAGTGAATCTATTTTGCCCTTGACTCATCAGAAGAAATAGCAATCCCTCAAAAAGAAGTAATGTGCATTTTGTCATGATAAAATTCCGAAAATTGGAAGAGAAGCTGTAAATACGTTTTCATTACGCCATAAGGATTAGTATATATCATAAGGAAATAAAGTATATTTCCACATATATATATATATATATATATATATATATATATATATATATATATATAATACTTGTTTATTGTTATATAAACATGTTTACATCCTGCTGCTACAAACAGCCACTTGTTTCAATCAAACAACAGATATCATCAGGCAGCGACTTGACTATTCAAATATTCAACATTCATATATATATATATATATATATATATATATATATATATATATATATATATATATATATATATATATATTCATTTGTTAATTCAATAGGAAAAATGATTGAATGGGAGAAAGCGTTATAAATGCCTAGGTATAAAGAGCATTTAAAACACCTTCTCTACTGGATGTATTTTCCTTATTGAATCACACAAATAAATCTATATACATCAATATATTGATTTCTTCTTGTCTGTAATTCTCTTCATATACTTAAGCTCCACCATTTTGTTGAGCTTCGTAGATTTTGATAAATTTACATTTAAAGAATCCTCCAATGCTTCTTTAACCGCTCAAATATTCTTATTAAATACATACGGGGTGGAACGATAAAGTTTTCGCCCTAGAAAAGACGCCATGATTCCATTTCCTTTTGATGAAAACCGGTTTTCCTTTTTGTTTTCAGACCATCTAATAGTTGGCCAGTTATGTACAAATCACAGGAGCTATACGAGCCTTCTATCATGTCTGAATGTGACACAATGTTCAACGAGCGAGATCGGAGATGTGCCGCTGCACAACTGATGCTCTCTACCGATCCAAGTTATGACAACAGGACCATTGATAACACCCTCAAAAGGCATCGCTGGATTGCCATGAATTACAGGGCTGTGCCGAGGGTGATAAAAACAAAGTTTATGGCCACGGTTATGGTCTTTGATGTGGTTTCAAGTGAGGGCCACATCATGCCACCTCACATCTTCGAAGTTGGCTTAAAAGTCAACACCAAGGTGTACCTGGATGTACTGAAGAGTGTGGTGATCCTCTGGTGCAATCAGATGGCCACTGGCAGACCATGAGTGTGGCGGTAGGACTCAGCGCCGGCCCAAAGAGACCCAAGCTTGGCTTCAGAAGGAGTGCTATGACTTTGTACTCTTCTCTCACTTACCCTCCTCCTCTTTGACTTGAACCTACTGGACTACTTTTTTGATCATACATCGAGAACATCACCAACATGACCTCCCACAACACCAAAGCCAGCCTGATCGCCGCTATCTACCGAGTACTCACCAAGCTCCCGCTGGCGGTTGTGAAAAGATATGCTCCTAGCTCGAACCCATATCAAGGCAGTGATTGAGGCTGAAAGCGACTACATTGGATAGATATCAGCTCTACTACATAATCAAGTTATCTGAATTGATGTTTTCAATAAAAGTTTTTAAATAAAGCTGTAGTGTTATTTTCTTTAAGGCAACACTTTTATCATTCAATTCTGTATATTTATTATTTACCAGCAATACTTGAAGCAAACTACCAGACCATTTTAACATTTTTCTTTTATCTTTCTTCAGGAATGGGAAGAGAGACTAATTCGCACGCAAGACACAATAGATGAATGGCTGAAGATGCAGGCACAGTGGTTATACCTAGAATCCATCTTCTCCTCGGAAGATATCATGCAACAGATGCCGGAAGAAGGACGCATTTTCCAGATTGTTGACAACCATTGGAGGGCCATCATGAAACACACAATGAAAGATCCAAAGGTAATTCAACTCTAACAGAGTGATGAAGCTCGTCCAAACTATTTGGCACTATTTGAATTGATAAAAAGATCAGTGATGATTCCATCGAAGAATTTTAGCTCATCTTTGCATTTTATACTTTTAAGAGTGTAGCTTTTTTCCTTGTTCATTCACCCTGTAAGATTGGTGATTTTCTGTCTGTATGACACCAGAGGTAGGACATGTAGTTTTATTCGAATTCTAATTGGAAGATTTCAATCTACCTAATTCTAAACTTTGCAGAATAGCAAAATGAGATTTTTGCCTGACTAAACTGAAGTTATGTTAATCCAGTTCTTTAGATAAGAGTCCCAAAGGTTTGCCTTGCATAGAGAGGAACATCGGTTCAACTCACCATAAGCCCACAAAAAATTCTACTGTCTCATCGAACATTCAACTCCAATTGCTAGCCTAACCTCCAAAAGTTTAGCTCTGACTACCTCCCCTTCACATCTGGAATTTTTTCACCTCCAACTAATGCTGGCCTTTGTTAGTGGTCATCATGCTACCACCCAGAAGTTGACTACTTGAGACTTGATAAACAAACAGCTAGGGTATCTCCATTCAAAGCAGTTTATCTGCAGGCGATCTAGGAAATTACTTTTACTTAGGAGTCACCACTTATCAAGGCCCAAATGCCATTCGAGGATATGAGTTAATGAATGTAAGGTGGTAGTTTAGTAATCGGTTATAGTGTAAATTTGGTAGAATTTGATTATTTATGGGAACGACTCAACAAGAACTTGTTTATATTAGATTTAAAGGCTGCCATGCTGTATTCAACTGGAAAGCAAATCAGTGGAACAGTGTTCCACAGGTGGGCAATTCCGGGAAAGAAGCTTTGTTCATGAAATCTGTGTGTAGATTTAGTCACAAATAGAAAGTGGGGGAAGTGCACTTGCCGTAAAAGTAATGATAGAGCAGAGACAGGCTCACATCGTCTCTTCTGTAGGAAAGAGGTTGCAGGGAAGAGAAAAGGTATCACCTACTAGGTTTCAAATCGGTTTTGAACTCTATTAAGACTGGATAGCAAACACCAAGCAACTCCTGCCCAGGTGTGTCAACAGTACTCCATTTTAGGACATACTTGGGTCTTATACAAATAGAGGATTGTATCAGCAATGGGATACCTATTGGAGCGATAGAATGATTCAACCATTTTTTCAGCAATCTTGGCAACAGATTTGATGTATGTATTCCATTTCAGATCAGGAGTGAAGGTCAGTCCTAGAAGCTTGTCAAGACATGGAGCTTCCCCAAGACGATAGCCATTCATTTCAATTGGGGTGTGATGAGGGTCAGAGCGATTATGATGAAAGGAGAGAAGCTTGGTTTTTGAAGCATTAAAATTGTGCGCAGGTGTGCTAAATGAAAATATCGGTTTCAGTCTTTGTTTCTTTTACTTCTTTCAGGTGATGGCTGCTACTGGCCTGCCAGGTCTTTTGGAGAAGATTGTTGAGTGCAACAATAACCTGGAAAAAATCAACAAGGGGTTGAATGCTTATTTAGAAAAAAAAAGATTGTTTTTTCCAAGGTAGGTTTTCTTTTTCTGATATTTTCGAAATCATTGAAAAAAAGTTGGTCTCATATGAAATAACTTTGCAACATTTCTCTATTTCACCAAAATGGAGAACTTAAACCTCCATCGTATTAAAAGAGAGGATTTGAGCCTCCAGTGCACCAAAGTGGAGAATTTGTATCAAAATAGGACTTGAAACTTCATTGTACCAAAATTAAAAAAAAATTAAACCGCCATTAACATTCATTGCTAGTAAGAGTAAGCTGCTTTCCTTTAACAATTACAAGATGCCTCTCCAACACTGAGGACATTGGGAAGGCTTCTGCAAAGAAGGTGGGTTCCCTCTATTGTGTTAGAAGACTAATCACACCAGAGAATATCCTGTGTCTCTACAAAGCCACCATTCACTAATGCATGGAGTATTGTTGCCTCTCCCTCTTGAGTAGGGTCAAAAAGAGAGTTTTCAATCTAGTAGGCCCCACTTTGTCAACTAAACTCCAACCCCTGTCCCATCGCTGCAATGTTGCATCTCTGTGCCTGTTTTACAAATATTTTAATGGAATGTGTTCAGATGAACTTGTTTCACTTGTGCCCTTTCAACATACATATTCCCGACAAACCTGCTTAGCAACAAAATCACACCTCTTCACTGTTGAGGTCCCTAAATGCCAGAAAGCTTTCTACTCTAATAGTTTCTTCCCTCGATCAGCTAGACTTTGGAATCCCCTTCCTGTTACCTGCTTCCTTGACTGTACTGATATGCAGAAGTTTGAATGTAATGTAAACATGTGTTAGTCTTTCCTATGCATGGTCCCAAATAGTAACCCCCTTACGTCCAAGTGGCGATATGCCTTGTTAGGGATGAATGGGAGTGTAAAAAAATGAAAAATAAAAAAAATAATATTGTGCATGCGTCAAGGCTCAAGCAGATGAAAGATTTACATTTTCTGTGCAAAAATGAGGGCTAAAACAATCCAGTATTAGGTTGCGAGGAAGTTGATGTTTGAGTCTTGAGACTACAGCAGTATTTATGTGAAAAAGGATGGGTTAAATTCAGAGAACTTCTGCTATTACAAACTATTGGAGGGTTACCACTGTCGGCCAAGGAAAGAGTCCATCAGGCATGTCAGTACAGTATGATGATGTATGAAAGTGAACCATTGCCAGTGAGGGCTGAGGACATGCGTTGCATGGAGGGAAATAATATGAGAATGATATGATGAATAATGTAATGTGAGTCATAAGAGACAGGCTTAGATCTGATGACCTCAGAGGAAGATTAAATCCAGGCAGTATAGGGAGATGTATGAAGAACAGGAGACTTCAGTGGTATGGCCACATTGAAAGAGTAGGTAAAAGTTCTTGGGTCAGTAGATGCAGAACAGTTTAGGTAAAAGTTCAGTTGGCAAATGAAGGCCAAGAAAAATATGGAATAAGTGAAAAGGCTGATTTTTTTTTTTTTTTTTACATAGGCGTCACCACTTATCAAGGCCGATCGGCCACTCAAGGATAAGGGTTAAAGAGTGTAGAGTAGTTAAAAGGACAATATAGTAATCAATAGTAATGGAAGTTCGGTAAATTTGTTAACTGAAGTGGAACGGCTCATCAGAAACTTGTTCACGTTGGACTTGAAGACAACCATATTATAGACAACTGGAAAGCAGGAAAACGGAAGACAATTCCACAGGCGTGCAGTTCTAAGAAAGAAGCTTAGATCATGGAATCTATGTTTAGGTTTAGGCACAGATAAAGAGTGGGGAAAATTATTGATAATGTTTTCAGCTAGTCTAGTGTTTCTTGTGAAAGTTTGGCGAGGGGGGACCATAGATTGAAGCTCAGTCGAACACTTTCCATGAAAATAACGATAAAGCAGAGACAAACTCGCAACATCTCTTCTGTGAGATAGACGTTGCAGCGAAGAGAAAAGGACATCTCCCACCAGGCCACGAAATCTATTTTGAACCCTATCAAGGCAGGACAAGTCTTTTCTAGCAGCTCCTGCCCATATGTGGCAACAGTATTCCATCCTTGGATGTATCTGGCTCTTATATAGATAGAGAATTGCATCTACTGAATCGATAGAAGGATCCGACCATTTTTCCAGCGGCCTTGGCAACAGATTTGATGTACGTGTTCCATTTAAGATCAGGAGTAAAGGTCAAGCCCAGAAGCCTGTCAAAACTTGAAGCCTCCCCAGGACGAGAGCCATTCATTTTAATTGATGCCAGATGTGGATCAGAACGTTGATGATGTAAAGATAGAAGCTTGGTTTTAGATGCATTAAAAGTAACCAGCCACTCCTTTCCCCATTGTACAACGTGATCAAGATCATTCATATATATATATATATATATATATATATATATATATATATATATATATATTTACACGAATACAGATATGCTATTATGTATCTGTTTACATATAAACGGTCTGGAAAACCTATCTCTATAACGAAACATATAAACTTATAAAATCTATATAATACTAAAAGTCTATGGATCTTGTATGTTTGCAATCAGATTTCCGGTTTTCAACATCCGGTTGCGCATGCGTAAATAGCAACGTCTTCAATCCGTTATTCCAATTCCGGAATTTTTATATCGCTTTTAATACAAACAATTTCATTTAATTTGATCAAATAGTTATTTATATATACAAATAATACATAGATTCATAGATAATTATAATATATATTATAAAATCTATTTATCTATGAATCTATTAATAATATGAAATATTACCCTATACAATTTATGGAAAGAAAACACCTCTCACTTTCCCTCTAATAGATTTCAACACTCCTACTCCCTCTGTTTTCGTTACGTACGCGAGAAATAGTTACGTGTATGTGTGAGAGAGAGAAAAGGACAGCGATGTAAAACTGGATAGAGTTATCCCCCTTAACTAATGCAGACCTTTTTACTAGAGGGCGTTATTACAAAAAAATTTCTTTTTCTTCTTCCCATGTTTTTTAAAGTCGTCTGCTTACATTTCCAAACGGAAAGCTGAATCGGTAAATGCACATATTTCTATTACATTAAATAGTAAGGCCTTCGGGACAAGATCAAAGTGTAGTATCTGTTCTTCAGATGCTGCACTTCTATTTCTTGTTCTCTTTCGGTGGAGGAGAAATCCTTCACGACTGAGACAATTTTTATTTTTGTACCTTTTCTCCACGTTAAAAAACGACCCTGGTGTCTAACTCTGTCCCGTGGGGAGGCATAGTAAATAGGTACATTAAATAGTGTTTTCCTTTACACAATGGGTACTGAATGTTTGCTTAAATTAAATGAAAAAAGTTACCTTTTATTTTCATTTTCTATTTAAAAAGCCATTATTAACATGTGGAGAGTGTTTTTTTTATTATTCTGTACTTTCAACTAACAATTTCATTTAAAAGATGATATATCAAAATTTGAATTTATCTATAATAAGGATTATGATACCTGTTCAGTGCATATTTACCTATAAGTATGACCAACCACTTATAATTCAGTAACTGTAATTTAAAAAAAAATAACAATTATAATAAACAGAACGACTCATAGAAATCTATCTATATTCTTTTTTCATTTTAATATACTTTCATAGAAATGCTTCTGTTATGTAAAAAAAAACTATTTTCTTTATGCCACAAGTGTCACGCTCATACATGAATTCCATAGCTAATATAACGTACTGACCCAACGGGTCACGGGTGGTCTAGTATATTATATATTCTAGTATTGAGGAAGAGACAAACAACCCAAATGAAAGAATGACAAACATTGAAATTAAGTTTATTTATAGAAACAAGAACTTTTGCTTATCTCATTTCTTCGGACACGTTAGAGTGAAAATTTAACTTCCACGATACCACCATTATTCAAGTCATAAGTAAGCCTGTATATTTATTTACAGATTGTTAATTTGATCATGTAGACGTATATTATATTGAAATAAATAAGTAAACAAATAAATAAATAAATGAAAACGAGAAATAAACGAATCAACAAAAAACGATGTTTAAATAAATAGAGCTATCAATAAAATAGATAAATAGAGAATATACCACTCAAATAGAAAAACCAGCCATGAGATCTTAAAACAGAGAAACAGCGCTAACAAGGATATAATATTACTTCAGATCAAAGCAAACACAGAGAAAGCCATCTAGTTAAAATGAAACCGATACCCCCCCCCCCGCTGTGATAGCATGACCAGATCGAATCGTACTTCCTCCTTTTCCCTCCCCCCTCCCACCCTATTCCCTTTATTTACCATACCTCCCTCCAAAAACCTCTATTGTCTGCATTCATAAACTACACCCCCCCTTTTCTTTCAAAGTATAATTCACACCCGGATATGTCTTCTATATATATAAAAGCGAAAATGTATGTATGTATGTATGCGTGTTCGCTTTTTCTGTGTGTCAACAAAAGGCTTTTTTCAGAGAAGCAGTCGCTCGCTTCACAACTTTTTAAAACTTTTTATATCACATATAAATCATAATATCTCACAGTTAACAACGAAGCTTGCCTGCGTATTTAATTTGCTCGACTTCGGGAAGATAAATATTCAATATTTGTAGCTCGCCGCATGTGGGTTAGTCTTTTTCCTATAACATCTTGGGGGGGGATAGCGTTCAGCAGTAAATGAATACTATCCCGCAGTCAAACTTGACCTCATTAACTCATTAAAACGGGTACCTGCCAAATCCAAGTAATTAAATAAATTCAAACGTGTTTCCGTTAGCATGTCGCGGTGGGGCAATGGTTAACATCGCACTTTTTTTTTTACACTTAAATTTATAACTTTGCCTCAAGGGTTCGGGTTCGATCCTCATACTTACTTTTTTTTTACCCCCCCCCCCTAGCCGCCATAATGAGTTGTGATATAGCAAAACAGTACTGTATGTGGATGATATATATAGAACGGATATATATCTGTCTGTCTCCATATTTTCAAACTCTATCTCCGCTGAAACTAAAAGTCGCAAGGCGGCGCTAGGAGCACCAAAATGATTGGATCTTTATGGACCGTTCTTTTATGGGCCTTTAGCCAATTAAACTAGCTTTTAACTGATCAAATATGGATCAAAATCGGGAAAAAAAAGTTATACATTTTGTACATTCATCTTAGTTTATTTTTAATTTTTAATCAGTTCATATGCATGTTATGTTGCTACAGTGGTAACGTCACCAGCTTTGAATGCTACAGTTTTCTTTTCGATAAGCTGATAACATTCAAATACTTGTTTTGTTTTTTTACTTTTGAAATTACGAATCTATAATAATATATAAGAAATCTGGGTAAATTAAAATATCATATTTAAGCGTATTTTACGACTGGGCAAAGCTGGTCGCTCCCCCGCCTCCCCTCCCCCCGCTAGTAAAAAATAAGAAAGGGTAGTAGGAAGGAGATAGGAGGTTTGTAATTTCAAGTCCAGATTTTTTTTTATCGAATTTTATTTTTGTTCCACAACTGTTTACTTCTTTTGTTGAGTCCCAAACGAGCACAAACGAGCTCGTTCACGCAATCCATCAAACCTACACTCCTTTATCTTGCCAGCGATTCGTAGCAGACTTGTGGGCACCTTAGGGAAATTAAACGTCTTATCAGGTTGCCTTTATGATAGAAAAGTATTTTAAAAAAAAGGGTTAATGCAATCGATTTTCATGAGACCAAAGCAGTAGATAATGTGCGGGCGAGGAGGAGGCAGACAGCTCTATAAGAACTGCAGCCGACAGTAAAAGCAAGCCATATGGATACTCAACCAGACCAGATGAATTCTTATCTTGGAATCTAGTAAGATTAAGAGACCACAAGAAAGCATAAAACATATTTAAATGGTCAATTGGGAAGAGAATAATTATGTTTTCAACTTCTGTACTAAATCAGTGTTTTTGATGCAAAAGAGAAATTTAATGGAATATTCAGATACCTATTCATCTCAAATAAAATACCTATTCATCTCAAATAAAATACCTATTCATCTCAAATAGAGATCAAGTGTTAGCCCCATGAAGCGGGGCCCCTTTGACTTTTGAGAAATTCGTCCGAAGTAAAATGAAACTGTTAGAGAGAAAAATTGAATACATACTGGAGAGAACTTGAATGCTTACTAGACACTATCCCCGAGTGTCTAAGGTCTCTCTGTAGAAGTACAAGTTGGAATATTGGGGGGGGGTCTTTTATTTTCCGATATTTCTTTTCATGCTTTTTATTAGTCCCCATTATTTTATCTCCTATTTTTTTTTCATTTCTAATCTAAATGTTCTTAAGTCAGTTTTATCTTTTTTTTTTACACTTATCCTTGTATAATGCCGGCGTTTCTCCTCTTCTGGTGAGAAGCATTGAGCTTCGAAATGCCATGTCTTAAAAAGTTTTGTTTTTTCACTTTTTTTCTCACTCTCGTCCTTATTGATCTGATATGTAACTTTGTAACTATGTTCTATGTAACTTTCTTTTTTTTTAAATTTATATATATATATGCACCTCCCCACACACACAGATATATGAAATAAAATAAAATGATACAAGTTCCAGTAAAGTCTTTAGTTTAGGGTTCTAGAAGTGATTTAAATATTTTAACAGTTAATTAACAAACGATTAATTAAAATAAATTAGTTAAAACATTAATATGGCCTTCACGGACATTCTGTATAATTTACTATTACATCTTGAGTCTGGGAGTGCCAGTATGCTCCCACTGGGAACTCTGTCTCTTGGTCTCTGGGTTATAGCAGTAGATCCAACTTTCATCGTAGATCACCAGGGCATCAAGAACTACGGGATCTGAATTGATCAGCTCGACCATCTCCCTGTTGACATGGCAACGTTTTTTTTCCGATTTTCTCTCAGCACACTTTGGAAAACTTTGC
The DNA here is from genome assembly GCF_053919585.1 of Euprymna scolopes. Classification (NCBI taxonomy): domain Eukaryota; kingdom Metazoa; phylum Mollusca; class Cephalopoda; order Sepiida; family Sepiolidae; genus Euprymna; species Euprymna scolopes. The sequence goes on from NC_136517.1 coordinate 81,267,258, forward strand.
GCAAATAATTGCGTGTATAGTTCCCACATTGACATTAAATTGTGCACTCATTGTTTTTATAGACACACGACAGTCATTATCCATGAAATTCTTTATTTGGCTAATCAACTCTGGTGTTCTGACTTCCTTACTCCTCCCACATCTCTCCTCATCCCTCACAGACTCCCTGCCTTCCTTGAGTCTCGTAAGCCACTCAAAAACTGATGCTCGATTCATGCAAGATGGTCCAAAAGCAGATTGAAGGATTTCGTACATTTCTGTGGCCTTTTTTTCCAGGTTTAAAACAGAATTTTATTGCATATCCTACTTCTAAAGTGTTCTCACGTCCAGATTGCATTTGTAAAGTGTCCTCATATCCAGCTTGCATATTGGAAATTCACCAGCTGTGACAATCAGGCTTTAGTAGGATGTATTCAAAATCCTGCTGTAGCTGTTTATTTGAACCTTGGAATCATAAAAATTGGTCAGTCACTCATAAGATGTATAGCAATAACATACTGAATTTTCAAGAATCTACAATAATTTTAAATGCCTGTACAAAAACGTCTGAAGGCACCTCGTAATATTCCTTGGAATAAAAAGTGTCTGCCAGGGTTAATATTATTAAGAAGAAATGATTCTTTCTTCTTCCACCGTAATAAAAGTCATTGTCAGCTAAACATTCACACTTTCCCACAGACGAAATGTTGCATTCCTCTGTCTGTTTTATAGGTATTTTAATGGTATATGCTTCGACGAACTACAAGCCCTTGTACCTTCTCGACGTAAATCCCTCCCCCGACAAACCCAACAAGCAGCAAAATCCCACCCTTAAACAGTAGAGATCCCCAGATGTCAGAAAGCCTTCTACTCTAATAGTTTCTTCCCCAAAACTTTGGAATTCCTTTTCATGTTCCTGCTTCCCCCGACTGTACTGACATGCAGAAGTTCAAGTGTAATGTAAACCGACATCTTGCTGCTCAACTCCCGTCAAAGTATCTCTATGTCCCAGAGAGTAGCCCTTTCATCAAAGTGGCACCATGCCCTGTTCGGGTGAAAATGCAATAAAAAAAAAATAAAATAAAAATAAAAAATATTAAATAAATAAATAAACGACTATGTTTCTTTCTCTTTCTTATTTATTATTTAAAATTTTAGCAATTTAATTCTTTTTAAAACAATAAATATTCCATGTATTCTTATATTAATCCGTGTCGGCCAAATCAGCAGAACGTAGGCCACTTTTTGAAATAAATTCAGTTAAAAATTGGGCACTTCTGCATTACACGAACGGCGCCATTTTTTTATGTTTCACTAAACTGTCACCAGGTGGCGCTTCTCGGTCAAAGAACAGTGACAATAAGTCGACTAAGTTCATTCATTTCATTTCATTCAAAGTGTTTATTTATTTAAAAATTAAAACTATAATATATATATAATATATATAACTTTGTTGACCCTTCAACAGGTGCCACAAAATGAACAAAAAATTAAAACTGTATTTTGTTACACTGACAATTTTACTTTAATCCAAAAAATGTTTCGGAAAAAAAATCAAATTTTACTTTAACTCGAAAAATGTTTCATTTAAATTATTAAATTGTTGAGAATAAAAAAAATCCATTGTTACTTTAATTCCAAAAGTCTAATTTTACTTTAATTCAAAAATTGTTTTATTAAAATTATATTTTCTTATGCAGACCTTTCAATAAATGTTTTTACAATTATATATTGATACGTTTTTATACAATAAATGTTTTTACAATTATATATTGATACATTTTTATACAATAAATGTTTTTACAATTATATATTGATACATTTTTATACGATAAATGTTTTTACAATTATATATTGATACGTTTTTATACAATAAATGTTTTTACAATTATATATTGATACGTTTTTATACAATAAATGTTTTTACAATTATATATTGATACGTTTTTATACAATAAATGTTTTTACAATTATATATTGATACGTTTTTATACAATAAATGTTTTTACAATTATATATTGATACAATTTTATACGATAAATGTTTTTACAATTATATATTGATACGTTTTTATACAATAAATGTTTTTACAATTATATATTGATACGTTTTTATACAATAAATGTTTTTACAATTATATATTGATACGTTTTTATACAATAAATGTTTTTACAATTATATATTGATACGTTTTTATACAATAAATGTTTTTACAATTATATATTGATACGTTTTTATACAAAAAATGTTTTGGTTTAAAAACATTTTTGTGTTCGAAAAAAAAAAAGTCTTGTTTGTTATTTATTTGTCGTGTTATTTGATCAAGAAGAAATTGAAGTCATCGCCCTCTAGCAGTTTTCGCCGTCCGTGTAATGCAGAAGTGTCTAAAATTGAACGTTTCTAGTTAGTGGAACAACATAATTTGATTTTGGAACAATTCATTTTCAAATATTTCTCTATTGAATATTATATTGTACTTTATAAACAGTAGTGATTTCAAAAGTTGTTTTGCCGCTTCTGCACTATTAGGACGAAATTTCGGAAATCTTAATAATGAATTTCACATGAAAACAATGGTATCTAAGTATTCCTCGTGTTTTTAAGATGATTACATCCAAAAATTATGAAAATCGATAAGGTAGAAAATTATTAAAGAAAAAAAAAATAGAATTCGATTAATGCGATCATAAAACACAGGAGAGTTCACAAGGAAGATAAATTTCCATTTTGATTTTAACAAGATCGGTACAATTTTTCACCTGTTAACATGATTAAAGTTGCTTTTTGTTAATAATTTAGTAATATTCAGGTAATTCTGACTGCATAATTTGGAAGCTACAATTGTAATTTATTAGAATTGACAAAAAAAAAAAAAAAAAAAAAAAAAAACAGTAGAAACCATTGTTTTTAATCTGAAAACTCCATTTATCGACTACAAAATCTCGTCCTAATAGTGTAGAAGTACCGTTTTTAAAAAAAACTTTTTATTACATTTTCACCCCAAACAAGGCAGATTGCCACTTTTATGTAGGGGGCTACTATCTGGTACATAATTGAAGGGATACTATGTAGGGAGTTGAGCAGCAAGATGTATGTTCACATTACACTTGCACTTCTGCATATCAGTACAGTTGAGGAAGCAGAAACACGGAAGGGAATTCCAAAGTCTAGCAGTTCTGGGGAAGAAATTATTAGAGTAGAAGGCTTTCTTACATCTAGGGATCTCTACTATGTAAGGGTGGGACTTTGCTGTTTGTCGGGGGATATAAAGTTCGTCAGAACATTCACCATTAAAATACTGAAAAAAAAAAAAAAAATGACTTCCGTGCCATCATCTAGTAACGAAACCAAAACATTTAGTGCTCTAGCCATGTTCCTTATCATTTAAGCTATCGGCAGATAGACACAAAAGATTTTAAATTAAACCACTTCAAGCTATAAATGAATTTGCGCATGCGCAAAGGTAATAGAAATATCTCAGCAAGTTGAAATGAACATTTTGCATTTGAACTTACCAACATTATTTCTATAGGCATTATTCATCCATCCGAACAAACATTTTATACGCTATAAACACCATCCTTGGTGTATGATTACTGTTTCCTGTTAATTTCAGTGTTATGTGACCAGTAATTTAAGAGTTTATCGCTTAACTGTTTACACACAGACAAACACACACACGCATACATGCATCTAATGTTTTATTCATATACAACTAACAGGACCTGTGGAAATTTCACGTAGTGAGAAATATATTTAATCAACAAATATGTTTTGATAAAACTAATATTTTTATGGGTAGCGCAAAAAATTAGTTTTTCAAAGTGTAACGTACAAACTAATGAAGAAACAAAAAAAAAAACAAGCGAAGCATACGTGGTTCCCCGTGGGTGCACAGTGAATGAGGAATAAAAAAAAATGACAAAGTTCAGCATTTGCCCCCCCCCCTCATTTATCCCTAAAAGTCCCCTGGGGACGTCAAATCTTGGTGAAAATGAGCAAACGGTACAGTTTTAGGCCTTAACATATGTAAATTTGACTTCTGCACCATGCAAAAAAAGAAGTGACTAAGTCGCCATTTAACCCCAAAGGTCCTCAAGACTTTACATATTTAAATTTGAGTTCAGCACTATGCAAAACTGCTAAATAGACATACACAGAAAATTTTGGACAAATATACTAAAATAGTCCCAAAATTGGAGTGTTTTATTAGCCCTTAAAGAGCCACTGGGGCACACCCAAGAGTTATTATGAAGCAGAGACATACACAATTACATAGAAATCAGTTAGTTACAACTTTTCAGAAAGTTTTATAAAAATCCAAGGCATAATTTTTTTTTAATGAGCACAAAAGTGTCAATTTTAGTAATTATAACCCAAAAGGCACACTGGAAAATCCGTTCTGTTACTTTTTTACTCATGTCATGTTTTTTTTTTTTTTTTTTTTTTTTTACAAAGGCATCACCACATTATCAAGGCCCAGAGGCCACTCAAGGATAAGGGTTAAAGAGTGTACAGTAGAAATTGGTCAATATAGTAATCATTAGTAATGAAAATTTGTTAAATTTGATAACTTATATGGAACGGCTCATCAAGAACTTATTTACTTTAGACTTGAACACAACCATATTGTAGTCAGCCGGAAAGCAGGAAAACGGAAGACAATTCCACAGGCGTGCAGTTCTAAGAAAGAAGCTTTGTTCATGGAATCTACGTTTAGGTTTAGGCACAGATAAAGAGTGGGGGAAATTATTGATAGTGTTTACAGCTAGACGAGTGTTTCTTGTGAAAGTTTGGCGAGGGGGGACCATAGATTGAAGCTCAGTTGAACACTTTCCATGAAAATAACGATACATCAGAGACAAACTCGCAACATCTCTTCTGTGAGATAGTGGTTGCAAGGAGGAGAAAAGGACATCTCCTACGAGGCTACGAAGTCTATTTTGAACTCTATCAAGGCAGGACAAGTCCTTTCTAGCAGCTCCTGCCCAGATGTGGCAACAGTATTCCATCCTTGTTTAATGTTTGTGCAAAATTTCAAAAAAATCCAAGAAGTTATTGAGAAAAGTGTAGACAGACAAAGGGACGAACGGACAAGGGTGAATTTACAGGTGCACCCTCCTTTTATCCGGGGACCAATATCATATAGATATGAAAGTATATATTAAACATTATTAACAATTATTAAAAATATTCAATTATTAAACCTATATATCTATAAAAGTGAGAACGTGTGTGTGTGTGTGCACGTGTGTGTGTGTGTGTGTGTGTGTGTGTGTGTGTGTGTGTGTGTGTGAGGACAACTCTCAACCGATATGCTTAACAAATTTTTGATCTGAAGAGTTGAAATTTTGCATATAGAGCATTCGAACATGTGGAAAGCATTTTAATCAGTTTTCATCCCGAAAAAGCCCTGCTGACAAGCCAAAATTGAAAAATTGGTACTTGGAGATCATCTGTTTGTCAACTGTTCCACGATTGCACATGCGCAAATCGGTCACAGGACGGCTTCCTTATGTTAAGAATAAGTAGGTTTGGAAACACTTTTTGAAGACCGTGGCAAGCTGGCGTAGTGGGTATCGTACTCAACTCAGTGTCTTTAGGTTTTGGTTTCGATCTCAGCTCGAACTTTCTTTTTTTATTTACAAGAAATGAACTGTTTAGAAAAAAAAAAATAATACTCGCATACACATGTCTCAGTTTCTTTCCGTTTTTTTTAAAATTCATTTTGTTTAACAGAATTTAATGTTACGTTTAATACCGAGCAATGCCAGGTACATCTGCTAGTATTTAATAAAGATAAAAATGATTATAAATATAAAAAAAAATTATTTAAACCATCATCATCATCATCATCATCATCATCATCATCATCATCATCATCATCATCATCATCGGTTTAACATTCATTTTACATGCTGATATGTGTTGGACAACTTTAAGAAATTGACTTCCAAAGAAATTTCTCTCTATTCAAGTCTTTCCCCCAGGTGCATTTTATATCGCTTTCTTCCATGATTTTCCCCTGTGAACTGAACCTATTAGCTCAACTGTTTTACATCTATTAATCCAAGAACTCTCATCCATTCTCTCGACGTGGCCATACCATAGAAGTCTCCTGTTCTGCATGCACCTTTCTATGCTCTATAGATCTAATCATTCTCTGAAGTCATCAGAACTAAGCCTATCTTTGATGCCCTTTTCTCTTCTCTGCAACCTCTTCACCACAAAGGAAACGTCGCAAGCCTGTCTCTGCTCTATCGCTATTTTCATAGCAAGTGCTCGACTGAACTCCAATCTATGGTCCCTCCTTACCAAACTTTCACAAAAAAACACTCGACTAGCTAGAACCACTATATCTGATTTTCCTCACTCTCTATCTGTGCCTAAATATAATAGCAAAGTCCATGAACAAAGCTTCTTTTGCAGAACTGCCTGCCTTTGGAACACTGTTCCGTTGGCATGCTTCTCGGTTGAATACAACATGGTAGTCTTCAAATCTAATGCAAACAAGTTCCTGTTAAGCCTTCCTCATAAATAATGAAATTCTACACAATTTACACCATAAATGATAGCTACACCACCTTACTTTCATTAACCCTTATCCTCGAGTGGCCTTTGGGCTTTGATAAGTGGCGACTCCCAAGTAAAAAACAAAAATAAGAAAAAAACATTCACATTACACACCCGTCGTATCATTTCTCATATCATTTCTCGACAATCTCTACCAATTAAGTTCCCAAAATTAAGATGGCGGAAATGGATACAGTTGATGTACATATGGAATGGAAGTCACTAAGCATGAAACGAAATACGAAACCATATAAAAATATTTTATTGAAAAAAAATTCTTAAGTTTTAACACTTCTTGTGTCATTATGAAACAATAAAAAAATAATAAATTTTTAGATTAAAATTGAAAATCTTTGAAAACCAAGAAATGTTAAGAAAATATTTATTAAATGATAAAATCATTTATATATATATATATATATATATATATATATATATATATATATATATATATATAGGTTCTTTCTGTTAAGTTACGTTATTGTTTCAGCTACCCAGCCGTTTTTTGGCCGTCTGTAGCTTCCTCAGACTTTTACAGAAATGTTCATTATTATGGGATGAAAGAGTGAAAGAGTGAAAGAGTGAATGAGGTCAAGGGGGTGCGAGGAGGGCGGAAGAAAGAGAGGAAGGGAACAAGGGGGGAAGGTGGGGGCCCGCTTGGTATGTCGGTAATGTTTTAGTTTTGGAGTTTAAGGAACTTGTGGGGGAGGGTCTGGGAAGTTTATTTCTGGTGTGGCTGAGGGCATAGGGATACATGGAGGGGAAGGGGAATATGTGGGGGTAGGAGGAGGGGGGTTACTTTAAAATTCGAGTCTTAATGTTAAAGTTTTTTTGTGTCTCCTTGGTGAGATGATTTCTTGGTTAGTATGTCTTGACCTGTTGAGTGTTCGCTCATGTTTGGAGGCGGGGGGGGGGGGCTATGATTCGGTTTATTTATTTAGTTTTTATTTTATCGTTAATTGTTTGGAGAGGGTTAGCTAGCACGGCACGGGTACACACATGAGCACGTACACACATATATACTTAAAGAAATGGTCACATGTACACATATATCCCCGCCCTGGCGTGCAAATATATGCACATATGTGTGCCTGCATGCATAGACACCCGCGTTGTTCCCGCTTACGTCAAATTTTTCTTTAAGGTGCTAAAATTGGGTATGTGTGCGCAGGCATGGATGCGCTCATACACAGACACATACACACATCGACGCCCCTGCCCCCAAGAAGGCGTATATACGGGCCTATATGCGCATATTGATTCAGGCATACCTGCACCCCATATATATATTATGTACGGCATAACCATGTTGACACACCGGTTCAGATCACTAAAGTTAAGCAACGTTGAGCCTGGCTAGTACCAGATGGGTGACCATTTGGGAATTCTAGGCGCTGTATGTGCTTTCCTCTTATCTTATTTCCAGTCGTTCTGGACCTCCACTTGCCACTGGTATTCAACAATGTCGACTCAGGAGAGGTGTGGTTGGAGATTGTGCAACTCTTGCCAAAAAAATTTCATGGCCAGGCACCCTTACAGTGGATATCCATAGTCTGTCAAGACTGAAGGAAGCCTTTTATTTATATATAAAATGATTTTATCATTCAATAAATATTTTCTTAACATTGGTTTTCAAAGATTTTTAATTTTAACATTACGAAATGTTTTCTAAGATGTGAAATACTACTAATTTAATCAACTTTAATTTTTTTACATGTTTTTAAATAAGATTTTCTTTAATATTTTTATTCTAAGTCTTAGATAGAATGTCTTTCAAAAGTTTTATCACATAATTTTGTCATATTGTTTCATGCTGGGTGACTTCCGTTCTTTATTTACATCAACTCTATCCATTTCCGCCATTTTAATTTTAGGAACACAATTATTAAAGATTTCCCATTTCTCATTCATGCAACGCATATCCTCAACCCTCACTGGCCAGATTTCACTTCCATACATCATCACACTCCATACACATGCTTGATGGAGACTCTTGCCTTAATCTCACAGTGGTAACGCTCTGCTAGTTAGTAATGACATAATTTCTCTGAAGATATTGATTAAAATAAAGTTAATTAACAAAATCTATTGATCCCTTCCAGATTTTTCTTCTTGTCAAACGATGAAATGCTTGAAATTCTATCCGAGACAAAAGATCCGCTGCGCGTGCAGCCTCATCTGAAAAAGTGCTTTGAAGGCATCGCAAAACTCAGTTTCGATAAGGAACGCAACATCAACGCCATGCTGAGCAGCGAGAATGAGAAAGTGGACTTCAGCAACGACGTCTCGACGGCAGCTGCCCGAGGGGCTGTCGAGAAATGGCTGCTCGAGGTGCAGGACACCATGCTGCTGTCGGTGCAGGATGTCATTAGGGCTGCAGTTCAGGTGAGGCAAAAACAATATTGCATCGTTTCCAAATGATTTAACATAGGATCATGTTGTGCAAAGGGTGAGAACACATCAAATAATTTATGTTCGATCAAAGTATTGCCGTTATTTTTTGAATCAGCTATTTTATCCATAGCTTAGGGAGGGGATATTCATTTACACATTTCTCAAAGGTTTTACTATTTTAGTACGACTAAATTAGTAAACACTGACAAACGCGCACCCATTCACTATAATAAATGGGTGTGTGAATAACAAAGAATCTGATTGGCTGATTAGCAAACCCAGTACTACAGGAACATATAAAAACATGTAGCAACATCAATTCTACGCAATAACCTGATGAATCCTCACGAGGATAACACACAGAAAATTCTTGTCAACTGCATGTGCGAATTGTTCACATGATGCTAAGAATAAGTAGGTCTGAAAACACTTTTTAAAGATCGTATCAAACTGACCTAATAGTTATCATACTTTACTCACTGTCTTTAGGTTTTGGTTTCGATCTCAGCTTGAGTATATATATTTTTATTTACAAGAAGTGAACTGTTTAGAAAAAACATAATACTCACATGCACATGTCTCAGTTTTTTTTCTGTTTTTTACTTCATTTTTTTTTTAAAAGGAATTTAGCGTGACGTTTAATACCAGGCAATGCTAGGTATATCTTCTAGAATATATATATAGTGATCCAGAGGAAACTGTTTCACTGTATCATAGATCTTCAGTTTGGTTAGACTGGCACTCATCCCAAACCCAGAATCGAACCTAAAACCATCGAGCTGATAGTCAGCAGTTCTACTACAGAATCAGTGCTCATAAATCGTTTCCCTAATATTTTTATATAAAAATTGAACGCCACTTTTAAAGTGATCTGTTTGCTTATTTACAAAGAAGGAACCTTGCATTATACTAATTAAGTAACAGATGATATAATTTAACCAAAGTGCTCTACTCAAGAAGGGAGGCTTATATAGTCATTCACTGACAGACTGTTTCGTTATATCACCGTTCTTCATATATATATATATATATATATATATATATATATATATATATATATATATATATATATATATATATATATATATACTCGGGGTTTTTTATATTCAAAAGTAATGGACTAATGAATTCAACGAGGTTGTTAGATAGTGCTCAATAAAAAGAGCTGATAATACTTGTTTATTGTTATATAAACATGCTCACATCCCGCTGCTACAAATAGCCACTTGTTTCAATCAAACAACAGATATCATCAGGCAGCGACTTGACTATTCAAAAGTTCAATGAATAATGGATTTTTATTTTAGGTAGGAACTCTTTAAAAGTTGGAGTTAAAAAACTTAAAACACAGAACTTTAATTATAAAATGTAAAGAGGGAGGGGCAATTTAAATAAAGTTAAAAGATTACAATGGAGAGAGAGTGATTGAGAAGAGAAAAAAAAAGAAATAGAGAAAGAAAATAGAGAGAAATATATATATATATATATATATATATATATATATATATAATATGGAGAAAAAAAAAGATATAAATGGTTATTATAAAGAGAATAAGGACTAAAAGGGAAAGGAAAGAATGATGAGATCTAGTTAAAGAGAGAAAGAGAGAAAGTAAGAATTTGACAGTATATAGAAAAAGAAAAAGAAAAAGATCTGCGTGTCAACCAATTTATGAACAATTATACAATTCAGTAATGAAACATATTATTACAAATACAAACAGAAGATACAATCCAAGCGTCAGAAATGAACATGTCAAAAAAAAAAAAAAAAAAGACAGCGAATGTATCCAGCCAACATATTTCTCACATACGTCCACGAGTAATATCAACGCAGTTCAAACATACGTCTACAATTAATTAGGCCCTTTATGCTAAATGATATAAGTTTAAAGTTTTCGCGTTTTTATTAGATAAATATATAAATAAAAGAAAAAAATAATGATAAAACAATATTAAAATTATTATTAATAATAATAATAATAATAATAATAATAATAATAGTAATAATAAACATAATAGTAATAATAATAATAATAATAATAATAATAATATTAAATAATAATAATAATAAAAACAGAATAAAATTAATATTTATTATCTTTTTAATATAACATATTTAGCCATAAGAGGGGATTAAATAAATTAAATAGGGCCAATAATTATAAATAAAAATCTACTAATATTTATGTATATAAAAAGAATACAATACATATATGCATATATATACACACACACATATACATATATATACACACATATATATACACATACATACACATATATATATATATATACATGCACATAAGTAAAGGTGTAACTATACTATTAAGTTGAAAGTTTAAGCTATTTAATTATAGATATAAAGTCATATTAAATCACAAATTAATACATTCAAGACCAGATTACTAATAACACAGATACAAGTACACTTACCTATAAATATATAAATATATTCAGGCAAAAGAAGTAATTAAATCAACGAAATACTCAAAAGTAGCAACACACAGGTAGATAGTACCCAAATTAAAAATAATAAAATACATATGTATATACCCACAAAGAACCAACAGACATACAAATAAGCATATATATATATATATATATATATATGTATACACATACATACAAAAAAATACACAAATATATGCACACAATCATATACTAATATACAACAACGCACACACACATATATATACGCACACATAAATATGTATAATTTACATAAACTATATATATAGAAATACATAAGAATACAAATAATTTGGCAAGAGTACAGATAGATGCATACACACATAGAAACATACAAATGGATTGAATAAACATGGGAGGGTATACCAAATAATATAGAAATATATAAATCTAAGTACACACGGTCATAAAGTAAATACATAGACACATACATATACACATAGACATACAGGTATATAAGATAGGGGAAGTAAAGAATGAAATCAGGCGAGGAGAAAGTATATTAATAGTATTTTAATAAATTATAGAAATCAGTGACAATTTTAAATTTATTTAAATTTTATATCTAAACTAAATTACTTAAAAGATGGTTTTTATAATGTTTGCAATTAATTGAATTTTCGTGCTTCTTATTTAATAATTTATCTCTTTCTCTAAAAGTAAGTATAAATAATTTCTCATAAAGACATAGGTAGCAAGGCGAGTTTAAAGATGAACAGGTTTTAGCTTTCTTTAAAATTTTCCAATTTACTATTGGGGAGTAACCTTGCTCTACTAGTTCATTGTAATATTTAGACAAGAAAGTTCTATTTTTGTACTCATTATTTTCAAAAGAGCACTTGTGACCGGTAAATCTTTCTTTAAAATTGTTATTTGTCATTCCTATGTAATATTTTTTTTCATTCGGATTTTCCTTAGTAGAAATAGTTGCTTGGTACACTACATCACCCACCATCAATTATAAAACAGATTCTTAACTTGATCATAAGTAGACTCAGCAATAACTCAAGCGATGAAAATGCATTTAACAGGTCAACCAATATCTATGAAACAGCCCTAAAAAATAGTGGATACAAAAATATTGATATCAAATATAAGCAACAAAACACCAATAACTATAATAAAATATAAAATAAAAGAACAAGAAATATAATCTGGTATACGGCGCCATACAATCAAATGTTAAAAACAAAACTTGGCAAGAAATTTCTAGACCTTATCGAAAAGCACTGTTCCGCAACCAACTCCTTACACAAAATTTTCAATAAAAATACCCCAATGTTATCCTAAAGCTGCTGCGAAAATTTAGAGATGATGATTAAAGCACATAATAACAAAATATTAAATAAAAGCAATGAAAACAACAACAAAATAAACAATAAAAAAGTGGACACCATGACAAAAATAAAACTAACACAAATGACACATATATAACTAGTAGAAATAATAATAATAATAATAATAATTAATAATAATAATAATAATAATAATAATAATAATTATAATAATAATACTAAACCAACTCCGGACAACAAGAACCACACTAGAAATAAAAATAAAAATACTAATAATGAACAAGATAAATGCAACTGTAGATACCACACACTTTGCCCACTTCCAAATAAATGTCTAACCAAAAGCGTAGTTTACCAGGCCACAATATTTGCGAAAGAAAACCCGAATAACAAGAAATATTACGTAGGTATGACTTCCTTAGATTTCCAAACTCGATATTATGACCACAAAAGTACATTCAATAATAAAAAACACTGTTTGAAAACAATGCTAGCAACTTGTTCTAGTTCAAAATAGGCTGAAAATCTGCTGAGACAGCTTGTGATATCAATGGTGTGCTTGGAGCCACTAACAAACGTGTGGCACAATTTTGCAATGGTGACGAGAGCCTTTAAGATAAAGATGCTCGTGGCCAGCTGACTATGGTTGATAACAAACATTTGAAAGCCTTAATTGAAACCGATCCTCATAAAACCACACAAGAAGTTGCTGGTGAACCCGAAGTCAACCATTCAACAGTCGTTTGCCATTTAAAACAAATTGAGAAGTCAAAAAAGTTGGATGAATGATTGCCATATGAACTGAACAATAATCAAAAAGTCATCATTTTGAGGTATCTTGTACACTCCTTTTGCGCAACAAGAATGAACCATGAGCAGATTCTAACGTGTGATGAGAAGTGGATCCTCTATGACAACTGGCAACGTTCGGCACAGTGGTTGGATGCCAGAGAAGCTTCACAACTCTTCCCGAAGCCGAACTTGCACCAAAAAAAAATGTTATGGTGACTGCGACAGGTCTCATCCATCACAGCTTCTTGAATTCGGGCAAAACGATTACAGCAGAGAAGTACTAATCGCCAAAATGCATCAGAATCTCCAACATATGTGCCCGAGATCGGTCAATATGAAGGGACCAATTTTCCATCATGACAATGCTTGCCTGCATGTTGCTCAACTGACCCTGCAGAAGTTGAACAAATTGTGCTATGAGACTCTGCTTCATCCGCCATATTCACCAGGTTTTCTCGCCCACTGATTATCACTTTTTCAAGCATCTCGACAACTTCCTGCGCGAAAAATGCTTCAAAAGCCGAGATGATGCCGAATCAGCCTTCAATGACTTCATCGCTTCCAGAACTGTGGATTTATATGCCAATGGGATAAATAAGCGCGTTTCTCGTTGGCAAAAATGTGTCGATTCTAATTTTGATTAATGAAGTTTATTATGAAAGAAGTTATGATCTTTTGAAGTTGAACGTAAAAAATCGACATTATTTTAGCACCAGCCTAATAATAAAATTTTAACCATAGAATATTATTATAATCTTCAAAAAGCCTTCAAATTTTCATGTACTTTCGTCCCATAGAATTTGGCTACCAGTATAGATATATCTATATATTTCCCCAAAACCTCTGGCCTTGATGAAGGGGAAACTAAAACTTGCTGTTATGGTTTCAAATGATCTGAAATAACAGCAAGGGGAGACTTGATTCCAATTATTTCTCATATGTTATATCTCCCCTCTTTTGGAAATAGGGTATGATATCTCCAGTATCAAATAATCATTATACACTATGAAATTTACTTTATGTATGAAAACCAAAAAGGGAAGATATAACATATTAGAAATATTTTGAATCAAGTCTCCCCTTGCTATTATTTCAGATCATTTGAAACCATAGCAGCATAGTTTAGTCTCCCCTCTATCTATCTGTATAATGGATGATCCCCTTAATATGCAGCCTTAAGGGCAAATGGCACATAGCCCACTACTCAAATCAGATCATTACCTTTCCAACGAGCCTTCATTTGTTAAATTCTGAACCATAGTCGTTGAGATTTGGAACTTATAATATTGCTTAAAAAGGTAGCATATCTCTCTCTCTCTATATATATATCTCTCTCTCTCTCTCTCTCTCTCTCTCTCTCTATGCTGGTAGCCAAATTGAATATTGAAATTTTCACATCTTTTATTCTTTTATTCTATGGGACGAAACTACATGAAATTTTGCAGGTTTTTTGAAGATTAAATTTTTTTTTTTTACACAGTGATCACCACTTATCAATGTCCGGAAGCCACTCAGGGATAAGGGTTATTGCAAGTACATTACGTTAGTGTGGAGATTTGATGAAGTGTTTACTTAAGGGGGCGGTTCATTAGGAATTTGTTAACGTTGGACTTGAAGACATTCAACGCTAATCTATCTATATAGAAGCGGTGGGAAGCAGGCAGACGGAACAGAGTTCCACAGGCATGCAGTTCTAAGAAAGAAGCTTTGTTTATGGAATCCACGTTTTGATTTAGGCACAGATATAGAGTGGGGGAAATTTCTCACAGTGGATTCAGCTAGACGGGTGTTTTTCGTGAAAGATTAGCAGGGGGGGACCAGAGATTGGAGTTTAGACGAGCATATAATACTATTCTATGGTTAACATTTAATGACCTTTAGTAAAAAAGAGCCTATATTTTCAAACCAATAAAATATGCCAAAATTTACCTACATTTGTATATATAGTGTCCTGCAGGCCCGCTTCAGTTTTGCTGCTTTGGTTATCTCCTCTGTGTCCTTGCCAGGCTACTAATATATCCATGCATAATTTTATAAGTTCCAAATTTCTACGACTATTGGTTAGAATTTAACAAATGAAGGCTCGTAAGAAAGGTAATGATCTGAATTGTGTAATGCGCTATGTGACATTTGTCCTTAAGGTCACACATTAATGGGACAATACATAATCCAGAACCTATTTTTGTCATTTTCTTTTGACCTTTTAGAAACAAGCATTATGATTAGATTTTTACAAAGTAAGTTTTTTGAACAGCTTTTAGCTTTATTTATGCAATAGTGAGTGTAAACGTTGCCCTTTATGTTGCACATAAAGTGCAACGTCCATCATTATCTAATTTTTTTTTGTCAATTTTTGTTATAAAATTTATATATCCCATTTCTCAGTCATAAAATGTTCCACTAATAGTCATCTGCTTTCCTAGTTTGGCATATGAATTACAAAATATCTGATATTTACCCCAAAACTTCTGGCCTTGAAGGAAGGGAGACTAAAACATGCTAATATGATTTCAAATGATCTGAAATAACAGCAAGGGGAGACTTGATTCCGAACTTCCATTATATTATTTTCAGTTTCTTTATATTATTCTTTTTTATATTTATATCACATACATATCAATGATAGATATTTCTCATATTATTCTTTTTTATATTTATATCACATACATATCAATAATAGATATTTCTCATATTATTCTTTTTTATATTTATATCACATACATATCAATGATAGATATTTCTCATATTATTCTTTTTTATATTTATATCACATACATATCAATAATAGATATTTCTCATATTATTCTTTTTTATATTTATATCACATACATATCAATGATAGATATTTCTCATATTATTCTTTTTTATATTTATATCACATACATATCAATAATAGATATTTCTCATATTATTCTTTTTTATATTTATATCACATACATATCAATGATAGATATTTCTCATATTATTCTTTTTTCCGATTTCTAACATTACTAAAATTTGATACCTTAACAATTGCACACGACGACTAAAATTACTAGAAGCCATACTTATAAAAAAAAAACTACAGCCCCTTTTTAACCGGATCTCATTTAACACCGAGACAAATATACTAACAGTATTTAATACCTAACAAGAAACTAAATTAATAAAGTATAAAATAGAAAAATCGAAATTAAAAATAAAAATAATTCGCCCCTAACCACCCTGCACCCACCATTATAACCAATAAAAATAAATAAAAAATATTTTAAAAAAACCCTATAAATCCACAAAGCCTCAAAAGAAAAAGAAAATGATAACAACAACAATCGCTCCTGATGATAATCGGATGCACTGATAGAAGAGCTTGAGTAGAATATGGCTGAACAACAACTTTTGGGCGCCATTTTATACATCTGATATAAAAAAAAAGACCGCACAGCGAATGGAAAAGATATCCAGAAAAATTGGAAAAAAGAATAACTGTCGTGTTCAGTTAGACGTGCTTGAATATATATATATATATATATATATATATATATATATATATATATATATATATATATATATATATATATATATATATATATTAGTGTGTGTGTGTAATATATATATATATATATATATATATATATATATATATATATATATATATATATATATATATATATATATATATATATATATAAGAAATTTGGTTTTATCGAGTTTTTACATCTGGTTGAGATTACTTTATAAATATTATGTTGTGGGGAATCACCCTCCAAATGGACTGTTCGATCCATTATATAAACGATTGACCTTTTGATCCCAGGTGTGGATTAAACACCAGGGCGACCCTCGCCTGCTCGGTGACGTTTACTACTCTTTTCAGTTGTAACCTTTTTACGTTGTTGTTCCAGTAATACATTGTTTAAACTCTATTCCGTTGTTCTGTTTTCTTTGTGGCTTATTGCAAGCCATAACACTGGCGACATTGGATTCGGAGAACGTACTCAGGTTTAAAAACAGTGTTCTAAAAAACTAAACACTGACAACATTGGATTCAAGGAGCATACTAAAATCGAAACCAGGAACGACATTGAAAAAAAAATACTCACGTTGAAATAGTATTCTAAAAATACTAACGACGTCGGACTCAAATCTTATCAAGCCTAAGGAAGTGTCTAACATAACACTTGAAACTGAAAGGTTCACGTTAACTAAAAAAATACGCAGATCATTACGGAAAAAAAAAAGTTCAAAAGAAAAAAAGTTCGTCACGACTTTCAAAGATAGCGCTGTACTTTTGCAAAAAAAGAAAAAGGTTCGTTGCGACTTAGAAAGATAAATTTTTATACTTTTGGAAAAAGAATTCGTCACTTGTGGTTTTCGCTGCTAAAATCGGGTATTTTTTTTCTCTGGAGAAAAATATACACTTGACTTCTTTTTTTTCTTTAGACAATGAACTTTTTATATATTTATTTTTTTCTGTTCGTTTTATTGTCTGGAGGAAGAAATAAGAAAGAATAAAACGGTTTTGTAAAATTCAGCGAACGTTTTGAAATTGCTAATGCTGACAAAGCAAAATGGACGAATTGAAAGTAGCGTTGGAACATTTGACCAAGTTGCATATCGATGCCGCAAAGCGTTAGTCACAATCCGAAAAACAGTGGACTGAATGTCAAATACGATTCGAGGAAGAGCAAAAGGAATTGCAAAAACGGTTAGCGGAACGTCAATTACGAACAGAGGAATTACTTACAGAAATTGAAAGCAATTCAACATTTTCTCAGAATACAATATGGACCGCGATAGACAATTTTTAATACGAGGAAGAGGAAAAATCATTCGCAGCATATTTTTGGCGCTATGAAGACTTTTTAAATATTGACTGCAGCTACTGGTCTGATCAAAAGAAAACCAGACTTCTGCTACGAAAATTGGAAACGGCTGAGCATGATAAATTCGTGGATTACATCTGGCCTTAGAAAACAGCAGATTTATCATTCAATGAGACGGTAAATTTGTTAACAAAACTTTTCTCGCCGAAAACGTCTCTTTTCCATAAGCGTTATAGATGTCTGAATGTGGTAAAAATGATAATGACGATTTTGCCACCTACGCAGCTGTAGTGAACAAACACTGTGATGACTTTAAGTTGTCTGAACTAACAGCAGAAAATTTTAAATGTCTTGTCTTTGCGCAAGGGTTAACCTTGGGAAAAGATGCGGAAATCAGGCGCAGAGTCCTTACAAAATTAGAAAATTAACCAAATTTAACACTTCATAAATTGACTGAGGACTGTCAAAAAGTAGAAATTATAAAAGATGATGCAAGAAATATCGAAGCAGGCATTGCGAATATAAAAAAAAGTAACTAAGAAAAAAACGTCGAAATGGCAGACAGACACTAACCACCGAAACTCAGAAAAACTAAAAGCACTGAGCGCTTGTTTCAGATGTAGTGGAATACATTGGGTAAGTGATTGCCCATTATTAACAGAAAGATGCCATTTATGCAATAAGATCGGTCATAAAAGTTCGCACTGTAGGAAAACTCAGAATAGAAGCCGCGTACCTCAAACCAGAACTAAGGACACCGTAGATGAAAATCTACGCAAATATGTAACGGTTAACATTTTCGGCAAGGCTATTAAATTCCAATTAGACAGTGGATCGGATCTTTCAATAATAAATCTCAAAACATGGAAAATATTACGAAAGCCAACTATGTTAAAAACTAACAGAACGGCGACGGCCGTTAATGGTACAAAAATTCATTTTGAAGGTGAATTAATTACAAAGGTCACTTTACGGGGGAAAACAAAAAAAATAAGATTGTATGTGCTAAAGGATAGTGAGAACCTGTTCGGTTCTGACAGCATGGAGGAGTTTCGTCTCTGAGATCTTCATATATCCACATTCTGCAAGAAAATAGATACCCGCCCAGCAGAAACGGAGAAACTTATAACTTGTTTTAAAAAAGAATTCACACACGTATTTATTCCTGGCCTGGGGAGATGTACAAAAATGGCCACAGATTTTAAGTTGAAACCTGGCACACAACCGGTGTTTAAAAAGAAATGTAATATCCCGTTCGCTTCCCTGAATAAAATAAATCAGGAACTAGACAGATTAGAAAGCATCGGTATACTGGCTAAAATTGAATATAGTGAGTGGGCTGCTCCGGCAGTTTACGTAAAGAAAAGGTCCGGGGAAATTCGCGTTTGCGCCGATTTCGCGACCGGACTCAACGGGTCCTTAGAAGATTTTCACTATCGATTACCTAGTCCAGAAGAAGTGTTCACGAAATTAAATGGCGGCAAGTTTTTTTCTAAGATTGACCTAAGCGACGCTTACCTACAGATTCTGGTAAACGACAAAAGCACTAACCTCCTCTGTATTAACACTCATCGGGGTTTGTACAGATACGAAAGACTCGTGTTTGTTGTCAAGGTGGCACCCGCAATATCCCAGCAAGTAATGGATACTATGCTGTCCGGCTTGGACACCACAATCGCATATCTTGATGACATTATCATAGCGAGGAAAAGCAGGAAGGAACATGAAAAATATATCAGACAATATTCAGTCGAATACCAGATTATGGATTTAAGATCAAAGCAGATAAATGCGAGTTCTTTTTACAAACAATTAAATACCTGGGTCAAATAATCGATAAAGATGTCAGACGCCCAGACCCAGATAGGGCGACCACTATTAAAGAAATGCCGGGACCAGTAAACATAACTCAATTGCAGAGTTTTTTTAGGTTTGGCAAATTATTAATGAATTGCTGAAAAAGGATAAGGCTTGGGAGTTGACAGAAGATTGCCAGACATCATTATGACCTTCACCTTCACCGAGGTGCACGACTTATATGACCTTCACCGAGGTGCGTGACTTGACACAAAAAAAAACAGCTTCTTAATCAACTGCTAACGCACGCGTCACTGTAACGTCCAATGACAACAACAACAACCTTCTCACTCGACCTGCCTTTTATACCACTCTCTCAATCCCTCCTCTTGCGCATGCGCCCGGAGATTCTTGACAACCTCGAGACTTCCGCTTATAAAAACCCAAGTTTTGTTGTCGCGCATGCCTACACAAGGCACAAACACGTGGCCGTTTGTTTTGTTGGTGAGTACTATAATCATTCCAAAAAATAAAAAGAATCCTGGCTTCAAAACTATTCCTAGCGCATTTCAACCCACAATTGGACATAATAGTAGCTAGCAACCGTAGTCAATATGGCGTCGGGGCGTGCATGCTACATCGAATGCTGGATGGCTCGAAACAGTCTATTGCTTTTG
>NC_136517.1:81293038-81303038 GCF_053919585.1 Euprymna scolopes
CAAATGTATTTATTGTATTTGGCAGTGTCCTTAGATAAATTTTATATGGTAATATCTTTGATAAGTATCGATAATTCAAATCCAATTGAGCAAGTAATCAAAAAATGACCGATTGCACTGCTTTCGATGACAATAAAAAAATAGAAGTTTGAAACATTCGTTGATCTTCATTCAATCCCGGCCAACATCGGGTCTTCCTGCTAGTATTCATGAAATTAGTTTGGATTTATAAAACTAAATCATAAGAAGATGTTGTAGTTTGATTCAAGCATTGTGCATAGTTTATACATTTGTCAGATATTTGAGACCCTGTGCCAGTAAGTATGGATTTTTGTTTTTGATTTTATTCTAAAAAAAAAAATATATTAACCCAAACAACTTTTCTTTCAATCAAAATTGCGAGTGCCCGAGCCATCAAAAAAAAAAAATGGGCCGCAGCAGCTGGGTCCAAACCTGAAATGCCAAATAGGAAAAGAAGGGAAAAAAGTCACTGACTAATGTGCTATGACGACTTATGATGTCATGACGCTGCAAAATAACGTTTTTAAATATACTTATAGTTTGCTATGCATGTGTGACTTGCGAAAATCGCGACGTGAAAAGTGACCCCCTTTGTAAGAAATGGTTCAGTTGACCACCACAGAATTAATCTTTTTTTTTAATTTCACATTTTGTGCGTCCGAGGGATCGCTCTTTCAGATAGTATTGATTTCGGCCTCGTCCGATGCGGCCAACAAAAGTTTTTAGCAAACATACGAACACACAAACACACAAACAAACACACAAACACACAAACAAACGTTTGAGATTTATATAATAGAAGAAGAAGATAATTGTTTAATCACATATTTATAAAACAACCCAAATAATACAAAAAATAATTAAAGGTCATGTTTAATTCTTGATAACATTCAATGATACAAATGACCATTAGACATTTAAAGTATGCATGTTTTTTTTTTTAACTTTAGATATTATTTATCCGGAATTACGCTAATTATAAATTGCCAACTTTGCAGGGGTTTGTTGTGTATTTTTGTAATTTTGTCTAGGCATATAAGCATACACATAAACATGCAGACACTTGCCTTTTATATAATAGGTAGCTGTTTAATCACACAATCATAAAACTATTACAGATGCAGTGTTAATTTATGGGCAACGGGTAGATCCAAAGAATAATTAGTATAAGAAATGAGATAGTTATAAACATAAAACGATAATATGTAATGCAATAATTTAATTTCATTCAAATTTGAAATAGCATTTTTTTTTGTCTATGATGCTTAAGTTTGAAATAGCATTTTTGTTAGTCTATCATACTTAAGTTTGAAATAGCATTTTTATTAGTCTATCATGCTTAAGTTTGAAATAGCATTTTTATTAGTCTATCATGCTTAAGTTTGAAATAGCATTTTTATTAGTCTATCATGCTTAAGTCTGAAATAGCATTTTTATTAGTCTATCATGCTTAAGTTTGAAATAGCATTTTTATTAGTCTATCATGCTTAAGTTTGAAATAGCATTTTTATTAGTCTATCATGCTTAAGTTTGAAATAGCATTTTTGTTAGTCTATCATGCTTAAGTTTGAAATAGCATTTTTATTAGTCTATCATGCTTAAGTTTGAAATAGTATTTTTGTTACTCTGTCATGCTTAAGTTTGAAATAGCATTTTTATTAGTCTATCATGCTTAAGTTTGAAATAGCATTTTTATTAATCTACCATGCTTAAGTTTTAAATAGCATTTTTATTAGTCTATCATGCTTAAGTTTGAAATAGCATTTTTATTAGTCTATCATGCTTAAGTTTTAAATAGCATTTTTGTTAGTCTATCATGCTTAAGTTTGAAATAGCATTTTTATTAGTCTATCATGCTTAAGTTTGAAATAGTATTTTTGTTAGTCTGTCATGCTTAAGTTTGAAATAGCATTTTTATTAGTCTATCATGCTTAAGTTTGAAATAGCATTTTTATTAGTCTATCATGCTTAAGTTTGAAATAGCATTTTTATTAGTCTATCATGCTTAAGTTTGAAATAGCATTTTTATTAGTCTATCATGCTTAAGTTTTAAATAGCATTTTTATTAGTCTATCATGCTTAAGTTTGAAATAGCATTTTTATTAGTCTATCATGCTTAAGTTTGAAATAGCATTTTTGTTAGTCTGTCATGCTTAAGTTTGAAATAGCATTTTTATTAGTCTATCATGCTTAAGTTTGAAATAGCATTTTTATTAGTCTATCATGCTTAAGTTTGAAATAGCATTTTTATTAGTCTATCATGCTTAAGTTTTAAATAGCATTTTTGTTAGTCTATCATGCTTAAGTTTGAAATAGCATTTTTATGGGCCTTTCATGCTGAAGTCTGAAATAAAATTTCTGTAGGTTTGTCATGCGTAAGTTTGGAAAAATATTTTTGTTGGTTTACAACCACCTGACGAAGGCCAGAAGAATTGTTGGCCGAAACGTTGTGATACAACAACTAAAAGTTTAGGATAATAGTCCGAAATAAATAAATAAATAGATAAATAAATAATACTCATCTCAATAAACATTCCAATTAATTAAATAATATATTTTCGTTGGTCTTTCATATTTCATTTTGAAGAGTCTATAAACAACTGTATGATGTATGTATGTGAGTGAAACCTGGCCAGTGTGGGTTGAGGACATGTGTTGCATGGAGAGAAATGATATGAGATTGTGTTGTAATGGAAGAACCTAATGTTGAGCTAACATGACTACACACATCGAACTACAGGGTTGAGCTTTCTCTGGAAACAACAACAAGTAGACGTACAGATGTCCCTTCGCTCGAATTCCATACCATTTATTATGTGAACCCTTGATACTGATATATTCATCACAATAAACGTTAATGGTTGCTTCAGTGTGTGTTTCTCTCGGTCTTTACCACTCGGGACTACCAACTCCTTTGTTTGTATTGTCTTTTCATAACGCAACATGAAAGGGAAACCTGGTCAGTGAGTGTCGAGGACATGCGTTGCGTGGATGGAAAGGATATGAGAATGATACAACGGATGGGTAATGTTGAGTCTGCAAAAACAGGCTTAGATCTGATGACCTCAGAGGAAGATTAGATGAGAGTTCTAGGGTTAGTAGATATAGAGGAGTTGAGGTAGCGGGGTTAGTTGAAGGGTTAAGGAAAAAATGGGCAAAGGTGATGAAAATTAACAACAGAGAAAGAGGGATAAATAAAAACCTGGTCAGAGATAAGTTAGTTCGGAAGTCAATTTCTAAAAGTCATGCCAACATATAAAATGGATGTTAAGCCAATGATTATTATTGTTACTCACTAGGAGTAATCATCACCTCTGACAACAACTGGTGGTGTCCCCTGGAGTCTGGGTGGCAACAAGTATTCCCAGATTTCCAATACTTTCTACTGCTTTCGATAACCTTGCTTACTATTGACTCCTTACTGGCAATGATTATTGATATTCACTGGAATTTGGGTAGCATTCAGTGGAGGTCTGGTTAGTGCCTTTTCTCTTCAGCCTTTGCATCCTCCTTGAATCTTCACGACTGTTTGGTGCAGTACTAATCTATGCCGACAGTACCATTTTTCGGGCGGCGTTGGGGGCGGTAGGGAGTGGCATAGTTAACTTAGAATTTTGTGGTTTCAGTTTTCTTGGTTCCATGTGGATTTCCTCTATCTTTTTCTTTTACTTCTGTTGCAGTTTCTGTATGGCTGGTTAGCGTCTGCACCTCATGTGTATTAGTTTCCTCACTCAAGGATTTTTCTTAAGATTTAATCTGTTTTTTCTACCATCTATTGCATAGTCTCAGTTTTTCTTTTGATTCCAACTTTTAGTCTTTTTTCCAAGTTCTTTTAGATTATTATTGTTTGTTCTTTGGGATTATTATTTACTCTCTAGGAGAAGTTACACAAGCCATCATCAAAGATTTCTCTTTGAGAACAACTTGTCATGTTCTCTGGAGTCTGAGTGACAACAAGTCTCCTCAGATTTCTTTCTATAAGCTTTGCCAAAGAATTTTGCATTATCACAACAGCCGCTTACCATTGATTTCTTGTTGGCATTGACCATTGGTCTTCACTGGAATTTGGGTAGCAATAGGCCTCTACTCACTAGGAGTTTTCACACAGACCATCATCAAAAATTTCTTCTCAAGAACAACCTATGGCATTCCCTGGCGCCTGAGCGATGTTTAGCTAAAAGCACTCACTATCAATAATCCCCCCTACTGTTTATCTGTGCCTAAACTTAAACATAGATTCCATGAACAAAACTTTTTTCTTAAAATTGCACACCTGTGGAACTCTGTTCCGTTTTCCTGCTTTCTAACTGACAACAATATGGTCGTCTTGAAGTCCAATGTAAACAAATTCTTGATGAGCCGTCCCTTTAAGTAATCCAATTTACTAAATTTCCACTACTAACGATTACTACAATATGTTCCCATTGATTACTATACACACATTAACCCCTATCCTCGAGTGGCCTCCGGCCCTTGATAAGTGGTGACTCCTTTGTAAAAAAGAAAAAAAAAATAGGATCTCTATCCAGTCATGTCTGAGAGAATGAGAGCATGCTATCCATATGGATTAAAAAAAGGATTGTGTTCGAAATTCTGTGTAGATTCCTGAGTTTAATAGAAAGATTTTTGTGTTCAACAACATGCACCTAAAGAAGGTCGGAGGTTACATCGACCGAAACGTTTTGAAAATAACACATACGATGAGTACAGTAGTCTGAAGAATCCAAATAATACAAATGAATATTTAGTGTCCCCTCCATTTTATTTCTTTAAAATAAATCTTCCCTATATTAAAAATCAGCATAATGAAAAACTAAAAATCATCATGTTTATTATTTACTTGTTTAAAATCTTCGCCGGTCAACCTGAAGGAACCTGTGTAGATCAGAATTTGCCCCTTTCTAGGGTCCTTGAAGCTTAATTCATCTGCTAGACCTATTCGATTTGAAACTCATTTTTAGACCTTGTCTAAGAATAAGAGGTTAGTGATAGATGCTCCAGCTCAGATGTGGCAACAATACTCCATGCATGCACGAATTGTAAAAATTTTCTAGCATGGTAAAGGGAGCCCACCTTCTTTGCAGCAGCCTTGCCAATGTCTTCAATCTATTTGTTCCAATTCATGTTGCCTGTGAATGTTATGCTGATGAGTTTGAAAGATAGGCTCGTGGGGGTAGCATGAAAAAAGATCAATTCTCATTTTATTATTTTGCATTTTTCATTCGAGTTTTTCATCTTCGTTTTGCACAGGCATATCCTAATCATCTGCGCTGTGATTGGGTGCGAGACTGGCCGGGCCAAGTTGTTCTGTGCACATCCCAGATCTACTGGACCAAAGAAACTCATGAAGCCATCTTAGGAGGTCCGCAGGGTTTACGAGATCATCATGACGTGCAACAGAAACAGCTTGGCGATATTGTGCAGTTAGTCCGAGGGAAACTAAGCAAGCAAACCCGCATCACCCTGGGGGCACTTGTCGTTATTGATGTCCACGCCAGGGATGTGACAGCTCAAATGGCCGAACAAGGTAAGACAAACATTTCTTATTGCATTCGATGATGCCTACGCATAGGATACTGTTGCCATGAATGGACTGGTGCATCTACCATTAGTCTCTCCCTCTTCGACAGTGTCCAAAAAAGATTCTCTGACCTATAATAGCTCTCGCACTATCTATCAAATTTCAGCCCCTATCTCATGCTCTCTCTCTCTCTCTCCCTCTCTTTCTCTCTCTTTCCCTCTCCTTAAGAAGAGGTAAGATGAGACTTGACTAGCCACTAACGAGGCAACTTTGCATTTCACTACAATGGTATCACCGATAGTATTTAAATTCTCTCTCAAGAATTTCGACTGGTTAGCTGTCAGTGCAAAAACTAAAAAGTTAGAAATCAGAAAATGGAACACGTCAAGAAAATGAAATAACAGATTAATTTATTTGTTGCTTTATGTAGTGTTGATGGCTACTGGGTATCACACAATCAATCTACATGAAAATCATGGATCGTTTTATAATTGTACATAAGAAAACTTACTGGCTAGAGGATCCACCATCTGGCATGATCATAATTTTTGTAAACTCTCAAGTGGCTTATAATCGCAGCATGGAGCCTTGTATCCAGGAAGACATTATTATTTTAAAGCGACCAATGATTTTTTAAAGCAGTCTGTCTTCTCTTGCCACATCTGAGCTGGTGCATCAACCACTAATATCCCTCTCTTGGATAGGGTCCAAAAAAAATCTTCAAGCTAATAGGTCGCACTTTGTCAACTAAGCTGTACCATCGTTGCAATGTTGCATCTCTGTGCCTGTTTTACAAATATTTTAATGGAATGTGTTCTGATGAATTCGTTGCACTTGTGCCCCCTCGACATACATAACCCCGACAAACCCATTTAGTAACAAAATCACACCTCTTCATTGTTCAGGTCCCTAAATGCTGGAAAGCTTCCTACTCTAATAGTTTCTTCCTTCGAACAGTTAGACTTTGAAATTCCCTTCCTGCTACCTGCTTCCCTGACTATACTGATATGCAGAAGTTTAAATGTAATGTAAACTAACATCTTATTAATCTTTCCTAGTCATGGTTCCAAACGTGAGTACAAAAACAAAAATTTTTTTTTGCTGATGCAGAAGAACAAGAGACTCAAATAATGTCAAATAAAAAAATAGCATTACACTTTATTTATTTTTATTTTTATTTTTTTTTGCATAAAATAATAAATAAAATGTTATTGTTTTTTGTTTTGAATTTTCTTTTAATTTTAATATTATAAAAAATATGTTATTTCATGAAATGCTGATTTCTTTGTATTTAAAAAAAAAAATTCTGATACTGTGTGCTGCGGACTTTGTGTCGCCTATTCTTATACATCACCAAAATAATCTTTATCACATACGTACTCTTCACGAACGAAAATATCATATTCCAAAAATCACGTGAACTGATTTTTCAAAAAAAAATATTTTTTTATTACATTTTCACCCCAAACAAGGCATGTTGCCACTTTGATGTAGAGGACTACTATTAGGGACATAAGCTACAGGGTTACTATGTGGGGAGTTGGGCAGCAAGATGTCGGTTCACGTTACACTTGAACTTCTGCATGTCAGTACAGTTGGGGAAGCAGGAACCCGGAAGGGAATTCCAAAGTTTAGCGGTTCTGGAGAAGAAACTACTGGAGTAGAAGGCTTTCTTACATCTAGGGATCTCTACTGTGAAGGGGTGGGATTTTGCTGCTTGTCGGGTTTGTCGGGGGTATTTACATCGAGGGGTTAAAAGCGTTTGCAGTTCTTTGGAGCATTCACCATTAAAGTACTTGTAGAACAGGCAGAGGCATGCTACATTTTGTTGATGGGACAGAGGCTGAAGCTTAGATGACAGTTCAGGTTGGCGACTCTCTTTTGAACCTTGTCTAGGAGTGAGAGACAAGTAGCAGATGCACCATCCCAAATATGACAACAATATTCCATACATGGGCGAATGATGGCCTTATAGAGGTACAGGATACTTTCGGGCGTTAGTAGCTTTCTAGCACAGTAGAGAGAACCTACCTTTTTCGTAGCGGATCTGGCAATGCTCTCAATGTAATTGCTCCAGCTCATGTTTCCTGTGAACGTTAGGCCGAGGAGTTTAAAAGATATACTTTCAGATAAAGAACCTTAAGTAGTTTTTTTTTGTTTGTTTTAATTAAGAAAATCAAATTTTACGATTTTTAATGATTAGAAAGTTGTAATTATTTCGAGTACAAACAAAAAAAGCAAGCATAAAGGCAATTTACATTACGTTCAATTTAAATGAAGAAATTATAATTTTTAAATAGGTAATTTTTTTTTTTTCAAAAGTCCCAACGCATTTCATGGGTGATCTCACTCTGAACAGGGATGTGATGGCTCAAATGGTCAATCAATGTAATACAGACATTTTTATTGCATTTGACGATGCCAATGCATGGAGTATTGTTGCTAGATTCGAGCTAATGCGCCGACTACTAGTCTATTCCTTTTAGACAAAGCAAAAAGAAGTAGCTCCCCACAGTCTACCAAGCTCCAACCCCTATCCCATCACCACAATGTCACATCCCTGTGCTTGTTTTACAAATACTTCCAAGGAATATGTTCGGACAAACTAAATGCATTTTCATCCCCACAACATAAATACCTCCCAGCAAACTAGCAGCAAAATCATACCTCTTCACTGTAGATACCCCCAAATGCCGGAAGATTTTCTATTCTAATAGCTGTTTGGAATTCTTTGGAATTCCCTCCTTGTTCCCTGTTTTCCTGACTGTACTAACACGAACAAATTTAAATTTAATGTGGACAAATATCTTGTTGCCCAAGTCCCCATTTAAAATACTTCCTATGAAAAAAGCCCCCCCCTCCCAATCACAGTCACCTTTTTGCTAAGCCTTTTTTGGGGTTGCTTCGCTCTCAGCCAGCTATTTTCTTTATCACTGACCTGTCGTTTGTAGCATGCACCTATGCACCCCCAATAAACATGCAGCCTGGCACATGTTTACAGCTATTATATCATGATGAATGAAGTGAACTTATAGCGTTTAGCCAGGCTTTAGTATCAGAGTGATCTTAAACAGATTGGTTTATATGAAGCTGCAGTGCTGGATATGGAGACATACATTTGAAAGCAGAGGTGTGCACACGCGCACATTACAGAAGGATTTTGATCTACATTCTTGTGTTTCATAAAAATGACCGGAATTGTAATTAAAACGAAAACAAAGAACTGTTTACATTCCAAGGTGCAATGTAAAATAGAAAAGAAGAATGTAATATCTCAATCTTTACAATTCCAGAAATGTCGATTTATGGCTATATAAGAGAAAAATAAAGAACAGAAAACAGAAAAGAGCAGATACAGTGGCGAGCCCTTCTGCAATTTGACAGCCTACAATTTTTTGGGCATTCCTTGAATTAGTCTGCAACAATACTCAGGTGAAAGGGCATCCCACTTCTCTCTAATTTTTGTCAAAAATTCTTCCAGATTTTAAATTTTATCATTACGTAACTGTTGCTTGATGTAATGCCATACATTTTCGATAAAATTGAAGTCTGGAGATTTTGCAGCCTAATCCAAACACGGAATATCATGCTCTTCAAGGAATCTCTTGGCATTGCCAGCTGTGTGAATAGGAGCATTATCTTGCATTAAGATGGGATTATCATCAAAATTCTGACTAAAATTGGGTAGAAAATGCTCAATCAACATATTAATGCACTTGGTCGAATTAATTCGATCTTACAAGCGAACTTATAGGCCCTGGACCATTGGCACTAATAACGTCCCACACCAAAACTGAACCTCCACCGCCTTGCAGCATTGAAACTGTGTGCCTAGGATTAAATTCTTCATCCTTCCTTCAACAGACGTACTGCCTACCGTCACTGCCTAGCCTATTGAACTTGCTTTCGTCACTAAAAATCACTTTGGAGCAATATGAAAAGTCATAATCTTCATTGCATCTGAAGTCCAGACAGCACTTTCTGTTTTTTACAGAAATTATTGGCTTGCGTCTTTTAATACAGCCTTGCAAATTAAATTCCTTCAACCTGTTCTTAACTGTAGACAGAGAGCACTTTTTAGGAACCGTTTCAAAACTGTTTTTGAGGCTGCGGATCTTGATAGCATTGTCTTCACTGTAAAAAGTAACTGAAGGACGACCAGATTAAGGGCGTCATTAACATTGCCAGTGTTTTGGTATTTTTGCACAGTCATTCGTGCAGTTTTCTCATCACATTTTAATCTGCAGCCGATTTCTTGATTGGATAAACCAGAAAGGTGAAGATTAATGAGTTCCTGACGGTCACTAATATTAATATGGACTAAATGTTACGTTGTATACAACGTAACATTTAGTCCATATACCTCGACTTGTAACCTGGACCAATACAAATTACGATTAGAGATGCTTTGTTGCCTAAATAGTGGATATTTTAAGCTGGTTTTAAGCTCGTTTGCTG
>NC_136517.1:81308038-81348038 GCF_053919585.1 Euprymna scolopes
CACACACATGCATATTCGTAATGCCGGCATGGCAAATTTCATTTTTTAAATTTTCACACTTTTGCACCGATTTTCCCCGGCTCAAACCCAAATATAAAGTTTTGCATGGGTTTGAATGCCCTATATGTGAAGTTTCATGTCTGTCGACCAAAAACTGACACAGGAGTTTGGTAGGCAAATTTTTTTAAACAAATATATACACATGTACATAAAATATATTTACACATAATAGTTAACGAAAGAAAATCATTCCATTAGAAAACCGAAAAAAAAAAAAACTAATAGGGAATTAATTGAAATGAGTGTTTAAAAGAATATGAAAATTAGTTAGATCTTTTGCAATTTCATGACTCATATATAACAAAGTTGTATTTTCTTTTTAAATAAATAGAAAAAAGTGTTTTTAATATGAATATCAATACACAAAAAAAACAACTAAATTTATAGGAGTATAGATAAAAGTGAGAATGTGTGTATGTGTGAGGACATTTCTCAACCTATACACTCAACGAATTTTTGATCTCCAGACTTGAAATTTAGTATATAGGGTTTTTGGCTAGTATTTATAATGATTAATATATATTTTTTTATTTTCAGTTCTTCAAAGGATTGGCGTCTTCTGGTGCTTGGGCATGTTTTGATGAATTCAACCGGATTGACTTAGAAGTACTTTCAGTCGTTGCTCAACAGGTAAAATTAATTTCAACTTACGTTTCTAAATATATGAGTAATGTTCTAAAAGTAATGCCTCCTATATTTTTATTTCACGTGAATGGATCATAGGGTATTGCAAATTGCATTGTTATGATGACTGAATTTATGCATTCATGACCTGAAAGTTCCATCTTGCTGTTGCAGATATTGACGGTATTAGACTCTAAGAAAGCAACTCCTGTCATGGATCTGCGTCAGAAGCGGAAATGCATCATTGAATTCCTGGCAACGGTGCATTGAGAATGTTGCTGACTATGTAGAAAGATGTATTCTGGACCACAAAAGGTTGCGCATTTTAATGATACCACTCCCGTCTTTGTAGCTCTTCAGCTTTTTGAGTTAAAAAAATAGGTTTTACTTTTGGGACAACCCTCGTAGTCTAATAATTTATATTATTTGGATTAATCTGATTACTGTTCTCATTTTCGATGTTATTCTCACGACGTTTCCATCGATATTGTTCAGATGCATCTTATCAAACTTGGACATCTTTATGTTAAATTTAGAGATATGTACAAAATTTTGAACCAAATCCATGGGAATAGGTTGCTCTTGTTCCGTCAACCATGACCAAGTAAAAGTTTTAAGTAATTCGTAATTGTATTCTTAGTATCGCTTTACTGAGGCTCAGCATTTATAAAAACGAAAGGTGCTACTAAATCATATTAAAAGTTATTTATATCTATCTTATAAATCTATCTTATAAATCTATCTTATATATGTATCTTATAAATCTATCTTATATATGTATCTTATAAATCTATCTTATAAATCCATCTTATAAATCTATGTTATACATCTATGTTATAAATCTATGTTATAAATCTGTTATAAATCTATCTTATAAATCCATATTATAAATCTATCTTATAAATCCATATTATAAATCTATCTTATAAATCTATGTTATAAATCTATCTTATAAATCCATATTATAAATCTATCTTATAAATCTATCTTATAAATTTATCTTATAAATCTATGTTATAAATCTATGTTATAAATCTATCTTATAAATCTATCTTATAAATCCATATTATAAATCTATCTTATAAATCTATCTTATAAATCCATATTATAAATCTATCTTATAAATCCATATTATAAATCTATCTTATAAATCTATCTTATAAATCCATGTTATAAAATAGCCTAGAGAATGCCAGCATAGAACAACAGTACGTTTAAGCAAATATTTAGGGGATAAAACAGACAGAAACATCAACATAAAATGAGAACTCGTCAAGGTAGCACCTGCTTGGAACAGGAACAGTGGGAATTATTGTGATTAAGGGCAAATTACCAAATTATAAACTTCAAACAAAAGTATAAACTACTCAACAAAAAACAAGAAGTTATAACTAACTGTAGATATTTAAATAGATACCTCCACTGCTACATGAACCTTGATTAATTTAATAGAACTACAAACCAAATTACATTGAGCAGATATACAAATACATAGAAACATATACACAAAAATCCTTCATAAGTAAAAACCAGATTTATAAAATAAAGTAAAGGAAAATCAGAGGTAATAAAGTAAATGTTAATTAGCAAAAATTGAAAGTAGCTGCGATCAACCCCCCAAAATAAACAGTTGCCTGCACAAAAACAACAGCTTTTATACATAGACTAATTACTTAGTGAAGCATGCATGGTCCACCGTGAGTGCATAGTGAACGAGGCATAAAAAAATGACTAAGTTCAGCATTTAACCCCCCATTTAGCCCCAAAAGTCCCCAGGGGACGTCAAATCCTAGTGAAAATGAACAAACGGTGCAGTTTTAGGGTTTAACATATGTAAATTTGAGTTCTGCACCATGCAAAAAAGAGAAATGACTAAGTCCATCATTTGCCTACCTCCCCTCCCACTTAGCTCCAAAAGTCCCCAAGGCCTTAACATATTTAAATTTAAGTTCAGCACCATACAAAACTGCTAAATAGACATACACAGAAAATTTTGGACAAATATGGTAAAATAGTCCCAAAAATGGAGTGTTTTTATTAGTCGTAAAAGAGTCCATGGAGAACACCCAAGAGTTATCGTAAAGTATACACAAAACAAAAAATATATAGAAATCAGTTAGTTACAACTTTTCAGAAAGTTTTATAAAAATCCAAGGCATCAACTTTTTTTAATAAGCACAAAAAGTGTCAATTTTAGCCATTTTCACCTAAAAGGCACCCTTGGGAGGGGGTAACCATAGTTTTCTCGGAAAATCCGTTCTGTTACTTTTTTACTCATATCATGTTTAATGTTTGTGAAAAAATTGACAAAATTCCAAGGCTTAGTTATTGAGAAAAGTGAGGACGGACGAACAGACGAACAGACAAGGGTAAATTTACAGATCCACCCTGCTTTTGGCGGGGGGGGGGCCACAAATAAAAATACTATTTAAAAAAAGCAAATATATATCAGGAATTTTAAGTAAAATCGATCTGTAACACCGGAAAAAAACTTTCGCAATGGAATAGAACAGGTATAACAAGAAATTCAGCCGAGAATTTGCAGGTGTCGTCCAGTATTTGAAAAACAAATGAAACTTAAAAATCAAATAAATTAATAAATAATTTTTTTAAAAATCTAATAAGGTCATAAATACTACCGGGTTAAGATAAAGATTAAAAAAATAGAAATACGAAAATAGGCTGTCCCAAAAAATTCCATAGCCATCAGAAAATGATTTAAGGAAAAACATGGCGAGGTGGATTCTACTGCTTGCTACCGTAAATAACAGGATGGAAATCTATTCAGATACGTATTGACCTTTGTATCTGTTTTCAATCTGTCTGAATGAAATGCCAATCTGGAATATTTTTGAACAACATAAAGTTTAAAATTGTCTGAATGGTGTCGAAACAATTGTAATACTCTTTAAACATACACAATATCATGTCAAAATTTTTTCTTGTTATCTTGGTTTTGAATATATATATACTTATATATATATATATATATATATATATATATATATATATATATATATATATATGTGTGTGTGTGTGTGTGTGTGTGTGTGTGTGTGTGTGTGTGTGTGTGTGTATGAAAATTTTGAATTAAATTATATAGAATTACAACAAAATTTATCTTTTGAAAAAGGAGTACAAATAATTATTAAAGTTTTTTACGTAATCTATGGATTTTTAATGAATGGCTCATCTCATTGTAGGGAAATAGATGTGGGTAATTATAAGTCTTGCTTATTAGCACATAATATATATATATATATATATATATATATATATATATATATATATATATATATATATATTAGCAGTTCAGCCCGGCTTTGCTTGGGCCCAATGTACTGTTCATAACTTGCCCTACGTGTGAATACATTTTATGTAAGATTTCAAATGTTTAGACCAAAATTTGTCTGAGTAATTTCGTAGAGACTGCAGAGTTCAATTTTTTTTAACTTTGACCCTAATTTCGACCCCCTTAACATTTATTATTTTGTTCTCAAATCAAAATACAAAATTTTACCCATGTCCAAGATACCTACATCTAAAATTTCAAGTCTTTAGATCCAAAATTGGCGGAGGAATTTGGTAGAATCTGCAATGGTCAATTTTTTTACCTTTGACCTTTTGGCAGCACAATTTTCGCCTCCCAAAACTGATTAAAATGCTTGCCGCATATCTGAATACCAGTTATGTATAAATTTCAAATGTTAAGACCCAAAATTGCCTGAGTAGTTTCCTAGACACCGCAACGATCAAATCTTTTGAACTTTGATTCCTTGGCAGCTCAAATTTTCGACCCAAACCGATTAAAAAGCTTGCTCTATATGTGAATACCCTTTATGTAAAATTTCAAATGTTTAGACCAGAAATTGGCTAAGTAATTTGGTAGAGACCGCAGAGGTCAATTTTGTTTTAACTTTGACCCTAATTTCGATCCCTTAACATTTCATTTTTTGGACTCAGATCAAATTATAAAGTTTGATCCATGTCCAAGTAACCTACATTTAAAATTTCAAGTGTTTAGACCCAAAATTGGCGGAGGAGTTTGGTAGAGTTTTCAAAGGTCAAATCGTTGAACTTTGCTCCCTTGACAGCCAAATTTCTGGCTGAAAACCGATTAAAAAGATTTTTCTAAATCTCAATATCCCTTATGTCAAATCTCGAATCTCTATACTGAAAATTGACAGAATTGTTTGGTAGGGAAATGTACACAGGCACACACACACACATACACACACACACACACACACACACGCACACACACATTTTCACTTTTATGTATATACTAGCGGGGGTACCCGGCGTTGCCCGGGTGTTTGTAGGTGTGTGTGCTTTTGGGTAAATGAAAACAAAAATCGTTGGTTGTTTAAAAAAAAACAAAAAAAAAACGAAGCCTTAACGCGCAGTTGGAAAATAATAAAGTGGGGGAAAAAAACGTGCGACGTTTAGCGGCAGGTGCCCGTTTTTAACGAGTTGATGACGTCAACTTTGAGTGTGGAACAGTGTTTTATTTACCGCGATTCTGTTCGCTTCTTTTTTATACGAAAAAGCTTAATGCACATGCGGCGATCGAAAATTGTCGAATATTTATCTTTTGAAAGTCGGGCAAATTAAATAGACAGGCGACCCTAGTTGTTAACTCGTAGATATTATCATTTAGGTGCGATATAAAAAGTTTTAAGAAGTTGTGAAGCGACCGATTGGTTCTCGGAAAAAGCCTTTCTTGGACATACACGAAAACGCGCACACACACAAACATTTTCGCTTTTATATTTATAGATATATACACACAAGAAGAAGTACCCGTTGTTTACTGAGTTCAAAAAGAGGCTTAAAAAATTGACTTATATAACAATGTAAATAATTTTTAAATTCTTTTAAACTGATATTTTTTCTACATACTTTTGTATCTTCTATTCTCTTTCGTCCTATAGATGCACAGACAAACAGACCCAGCATTGTTCGGATCTTCTTTGGAGGGTAGGGCAATTGTTCGATATGCACCTCCCTCAAAAGAACATGAGGGGGTAGTAGTGGGAATTTTTATTGACACAAACGTATGAACACTAATTAAGGTTCCCCATTATAAGTGACTCTTATGGTGCCTCACCTCTGTAGGTGGGGGTGAGCGATGTAACTTGTAAAAACCTCGCCCTCCCCATGGTGGGTTATCATGGTAAGTTCAGTAGCTTTCAGTCAAATGGCATAATAGAGCTCTCTGTGCGTCCGTGACAAGCTCAAGTATTAGTGACGTGCAATGAAATCCACAAGAAAAGAGTGGTTGTTGATTATAGCAATATGATAAACAGATTTACCAAACTTGATGCCTATCCTATGCCTAACATTGCAAAAATGGTGGATGACATAGCAAAATACAATATCTTCATTACTCCGGATCTCCATTCTGCTTATCACCAGATCCCAATTAGTGTCGAGGATCATAAACACACTGCTTTTGATGTATATGGAAATTTTACCCGTCTTCCCTTTGCCGATACGAATAGAGTAAGTGCCTTCCAAAGCAGCATCGACAACATTGTTGATTAAGGAAAATTATCCGATATATTTGCGCTTGTGGATAACGTCACCATACGTGGGAAAACTCACAAGGACATCACTATAATCTACATGTAGTGAAAAGGTACAACATCACTTTAAATGAGAATAAAAGTACTATTTCAGTTAATCGATTACATAACTTGGACATACTATTCATAGCAACCAGATCGCACCCGGCTATAATAGACCCCTGCTTGAAATGTCACCTACTAAAAATCTTAAATCTCAAAAACGAATAATCCGTGCACTGGGAGAGAAGCGTTATGTGCATCTTATCGTCATCAAGAGCAATTTTTTTGTTGCTAAAGAGTTTTTTTTGATCGAGAAAATCAACAGAAAAATAACGAAGAAAGAAAACTGTCATACTTAATCAAACATGCTTTTAAATGCACTGTGTGTGTGTGTGTGTGTGTGTGTGTGTGTGTGTGTGTGTGTGTGTGTGTGTGTGTAAGAGTTCGTTCCCAATGGAATCTGAAACGTCTGGACTGATTTTTATGAAATTTCACGCAAATGTATTTTATGTGACTGGCAGTGTTCTTAGATAGATTTTGTATCAGAATGCCCCCCCCCCGATAAGTATCAAAAATTGAAAATCAAAACAATTCTGAATATCAAAGGATCAATCTGATTTTGACTAAAGTCAACACTCTGATACAGCCTAGCATCACAAAATGTATTTTAGAAGCTTATCACCGCACAAGTAGAAGGAGCTGTTGTATAAAATCAACAGTAGGTTATTTAATAAGGCAGGGGCGCGTTCAAAATAAATGTTTCTGCTTAGAACAGAATTGAGCCATGATACTTTACTTTTTTGGATTTTAAACTTTAATTGAAGCCATTATATAAGATAATTTTATTAAACCAACCATAGGTTCTCTACAGTGCAATGTAGACTACAAAGTATTGTAGACTAAGACACTGCGAGGAGGCACGTGATGCTTCCTCTTTATGCACGGTGATGAGTCCCCAACTAGAGCTATCTATTTAATCTATTTGATTGAAAAAATGGGCGAATTCACCGATTTCGATGACAATAAATGTATTGGGAGTGGGGAAAATTCGTTTATTCTGATTCAACCGCGGGTAACGTCGAGTTTCCCTGTTATATATATATATATATATATATATATATATATATATATATATATATATATATAATGTCCGTATGTGTGTGCATGTAAATATGTGCATGCAGTTATCTGAAGGAAAAGGGTCAAAAGAATGCCTTAATATGAAAACCGGAAGCAGATGATGTCTAAAAGATGAGGAAAATAAAATAATTAGACCGCCATAATATTAAAGCCTTTCACGTGAAAACCTAACCCTAAGACGTTGTTGATACTTTTGGCAGTAGCCATTTTTATATCTTCCGATCTACGCTCAAAAGTAATTTCATTATCGGATTGCACATTCTGCTAAGTTTTGATAATTGCTTGCTTCAAAACTTCCTGATTGAATGGTGCTGTCGCCATCAACTGCTGACGTCTCCTGTCTCTTGGAATTTCCAAAAGTTGGTTTCATTAATCATGTACGACAAATTAAGGTACGACAAATGTATGACAAAGCATAAGAACTGCTCCTGCTGATTTGCTGCTGCTGCTGCTGTTGTTGTTGTTGTTGTTGTTGCGCGTAATTCTTGATGATTTTTGTTGTCATTCTTTTTTTTTTTTTTTTTTTTTTTTTTTTTTTACTCACATTCACTCCCAAACAAGGCATATCGCCACTTGGACGTAAGGAGCTACTAATTGGGACCATGCTTAGGGAAGATGAACAAGATGTTGGTTTACATTACTCTTAAACTTCTGCATATCAGTACAGTCATGGAAGTAGATAGCAGGAAGGGAATTCCCAAGTCTAGATATTCTAGGGGAGAAACTATTAGAGTAGAAAGGTTTCTGGTATTTAGGGACCTCAACGGTGAAAAGGTGAGATTTTGTTGCTAAGTGGGTTTCTCGGGGATATCTATGTCGAGGGGATACAAGTGCAATGCGTTCATCAGAGCACATTTCATTAAAATACTTGTAAAACAGGCACAGGGATGCAACATTGCGGCGATGGGACAGGGGTTGGAGCTTAGCTGACAAAGCGTTCTATTAAAATTCTTTATTTATATATTGTGAGAATAGTGGAAATACTATTCCGACAAGATAGAGAGATAAAAAAGAACAAGCCAAGTCATATGTCCATCAACGTTTCATCTTCATTGTAAGACTTCTTCTGGATGAATGAATTAAAGAAAATAAAATATCAGTACAATATTTGAAAATTTTTTTTTTTTTTTTTTTTACATAGGCGTCACCACTTATCAAGGCCGATAAGCCACTCAAGGATAAGGGTTAAAGAGTGTAGAGTAGTCAAAAGGACAATATAGTAATCGATAGTAATGGAAGTTCGGTAAATTTGTTAACTTAAGTGGAACGGCTCATCAGAAACTTGTTCACGTTGGACTTGAAGACAACCATATCATAGACAGCTGGAAAGCAGGAAAACGGAAGACAATTCCACAGGCGTGCAGTTCTAAGAAAGAAGCTTTGATCATGGAATCTATGTTTAGGTTTAGGTACAGATAAAGAGTGGGGAAAATTATTGATAATGTTTTCAGCTAGTCTAGTGTTTCTTGTGAAAGTTTGGCGAGGGGGGGGACCATAGATTGAAGCTCAGTTGAACACTTTCCATGAAAATAACGATAAAGCAGAGACAAACTCGCAACATCTCTTCTGTGAGATAGAGGTTGCAGCGAAGAGAAAAGGACATCTCCCACCAATTATACTTGTGAAAAGGATGACTTTGTTCTATTTCAGAACGAAAAAAGTCGTTGGAAATTAAAAAAAAATCTTACTCTCTTCACAATTCTCCAACTTTTTTTTAATTGAGGATAAAATTTAACTCAAGGATAAAAGTTAAATGTTAGGAAGATGATGAGACATGATCAGTCATGGTGGAGCTTGGGAGGGCTTGATTATCTAAATGATTTAATTAATAGGAATTTATTCACATTAAACTTTAAGACGACCATGTTATAGTCAGCCAGGAAGCAGACAAACGGTATTGCATTCCACAGACAGACAGTTCTAGGAAAGAAACTCTGTTCATGGAATTTTCATTTAGTTTTGGGTACAGATAGGGAGTGAAGAAGGTTGTTGGCAGTTGTTTTACCTTGGTGAGTATTTTTTGTGTACGTTTAACAGAGAGGAACCATAGATTGGAGCTCAGTCGGACACCTACCATAAAAAGTATCGATAGAGCAGAGACAGATGCACAACATCTCTTCTGTGAGAAAAAGGGAATGGCTGGTGAAAACGTCATCATCCACTAAATTTTGAAGACAGCTCTGTCAACGCAGGAGAGGGTGCTTTTGGGGCTCCACCCCAGATGTGGCAATCACAATAACAGGCGACCCTGTCCCCTACAAGAGTAAGAGTAAGAAATAGTAAGAGTTCAGTGAGATATTATAAGTCATGTTACTTGCATTATAGTATTTGATGAGAGGTCGACGGCGAGGTCAGTGTCGGAATGGCATTCGCCAGACTGGAGAGCATCTATCATCACATCTTCACTTGTTGAGAGTTCCAGCGAAAAGAGAATGAATGATACAAAACGGAAGTGAACGTAGCTGTATCGCCCCTGGTGGCAAGGTATGGTGTTACCAGAGTGGAAGGGCGATAATCATATTTACCTTAAGGTCATCCGTTTGTATGTATGAGTTCGCTTGTGTGGAGAACTCAGTTCCCATAACTCCATCTTGGAATGTATTCGACTCTTGTACACATAGAGGGTAGCATTGAGAGTGAGAGTTTCTGGAGCAGTGGAATGATACCACCATCTGTCCAGTGATTTTGGCAATGGATTTGATGTAGGTCTTCCATTTCCGGTCAAGGGTAAAGGTCAGCCCCAGAAAGTTTGTTGGGTGCTTCCTTGAGGATCTTTACCTTCATCATTGCCTGGTTTCAGTCTTAAGGATGCTGCGAGTGTTCTGATCTGCAGAGTAAGCAATGTCTCGCGTCTATTTTAGGTTTTAAGAAAGTTTTATGACAGTGGGAGATGATTTATCAACAGTCTTGTGTTTGTGATGGTTGAGAACAATTTTGAGTTGAGGATAGTATC
This sequence comes from Euprymna scolopes, assembly GCF_053919585.1. Classification (NCBI taxonomy): domain Eukaryota; kingdom Metazoa; phylum Mollusca; class Cephalopoda; order Sepiida; family Sepiolidae; genus Euprymna; species Euprymna scolopes. Next base: position 81,318,386 of record NC_136517.1, read on the forward strand.
GAGTTGGACATGGTCAAGAATGCAGATCGTGGCTCAAAGCAGATGGGAAATGAATTGATTAACTAACGACAGAGACCTTGGCAGACGACTAATAAGATGCATTTCAATTGTGTGTAGAGATTGCAACTGATATTTGTAGAATTTTTTTTTTTTTTTTTTACAAAATGTGTCAAAGTTTGCTTTTTGTGTTTTGTTTTGTTTTCATACTTTTAATTCAGTGCACCTACTCGGCAATCTCCAATGCATGAGAGATGACGACACGGCCAGAACGAGAAGAGAAGATAAAAGAGAAGTCAGCATTCGGGTCAGTGGTTGTTGAGCAGGGAGCCACATGGTTTTACAATGACATCTCTTTTTTTGGTAACTTGTTTTTTTTTTCTCTCTTGACAGATTCTTTGCATCATTCGAGCCGTTCAAGCAGACTTAGAAACTTTCATTTTTGAAGGTACTGAACTTAATTTGAATCCCAACTGTTACGTCTGCATCACCATGAACCCAGGATATGCAGGCCGTTCTGAACTGCCCGATAACTTAAAAGTGTTGTTCCGGACGGTGGCCATGATGGTGCCGAATTATGCTATGATAGCTGAGATCTCACTCTACTCGTGTGGCTTCCTGCTAGCCAAAAACCTGTCAATAAAAATTGTTACCACATACCGACTCTGCTCGGAGCAGCTCTCATCGCAGTTTCATTATGATTACGGCATGAGGGCTGTGAAAGCCGTCCTCTCCGCGGCTGGTAATCTCAAACTGAAGTTTCCGGATGAAGACGAAAATATTTTGGTGAGTATGCATCGAAAATAGTTCAAACTTTTTCTTAGTGAATTATATGGGGTTTGCAGGTCAAAGATGTGGGGTGTAATACTTGGACACACAGACAGACAGCTTTAGTATCTTACTAGAATACCAAGAGACTTATTTAAGTCACATCTATGTATAGGCTGACTTCTTCTGCCCTCACACTCCAAAAATGGTATTCATGGAATCAATAAAAATGTACAAGCCTTTCTGCAATCCAATCATTTCTGATACAAATAAATTGCTATCTATGTTTTACTTGTTCACAAAGTTTCAGTTATGAATATCCAACAGTCTTGTTTTATTGTGTTCACATTTTACAACAAATCAACAAATCAATCAATCAATCAATCAATAAGGGTTTTATCACTCAATGAGGAACCCCTCCCTGAACTTTAGCCATCTAATTCTGTCCCAATCTATCCACTGTGATGTGGTACCCATGTGTCGTCTCAGGTCGTCCCTCCATCTCGTTCTTGGTCTTCCCTTTGGCTTCTTATATTCATGAGATGTCCATTCCGTTGTCCTGATGGACCATCTCTGGTCATGTTGTCTGGCTATGTGCCTGGCCCATCTATGTTTGGATGTCTTGATGGCAATAATTCATTTGTTGGCGGATCCAGATGTCTTTCTGTCTTGTAGAGTGATACCCAACACTATCCTCTCCATCTTCCTTTGTGCCACTGACAAGATTTCACTTTGGCGTGAAGTCAAAGCCCATGTTTCACTACCATAGAGCATCACAGGTAGTATATAGTCATTGAAGACCTTCCTTTTGATTGCCATACTTGCTTTTCCGCTTCTCATGATATTATCCACTTTCTCCAAAGCTTTCCCTCCCAATGCTATCCTTCTCTTTATCTCAGGAAGGAGATCTCCATCTTTCGTAATTTTTTTTCCCAAGTAGATGGAGTTTTCAACTTCCTCAATGGTCTTTTCATGAACAATTATTGGTGACTTGGCAGAGTGCTGGTTCAACATCACCTTGGTCTTCAAGATGCATGTTGAGGCCAACCGGTTTGCTGTTAGAGTGAATGTCGTTTAGAATGTCATTTACTTCCTGAGGAGAGTGTTCCATGAGTACTATATCATCAGAAGAGATGAGATGTGACAGGTGTTGACTCCTTTACCCTCCCACTTAATCCGACTGATTATCGCAGGCTGTAAAGAATTTTGGCAAGATGTTGTCACCTTGTCTTGCTCCTATTTCCAGCTTGATCTTGTTACTGCCACGATGGAGCTTTAAAATAGAAGTAGCATGTCTTTCAGCAAGGTGATGTATGTAGAGTCAACTCCTTGGTTCTCATGGGCAGTGAACAGTGGGTCAAACTCTATAGAGTCAAAAGCATTTTCGTAATCCACAAAGGCAAAGCAAAGTGGGATCTTGTATTCATTGGCTTTCTCTTGCAGTTGACTGGCAGCCTGGATATTGTCGCTGGTGGAGTAACCTGCTCTGAAGCCTACTTGTTCTCGCAGTTGATGACTGTAGTGTCCCTAGCATACGTCTTAGCAACACTTGAGAGAATACCTTTTATGTCACTGGCAGAAGGCTGATTGGCCGATAGTTCTTAATATCTTTTCCTTTCTTATGAATGATGATCAGATATAGTCCTCCATTTATCTGGAACCTTTTCACTTGAAAAGGCACTTATTAAACAGTCTTGTAAACATCTCAACAATGGATTCACCACTGTTCTGTAGTACTTCTGCAGTAACACCATCCACCCTTGCAGCCTTGCTTGACTTCAGTCGCTTTATAGCTGCTCTCACTTCCAATGGGAGGATGGATGAAGGATGTTCCCCAGATATGTTCAGTGCATGAAGAGCTGGAGTGTGTCTTGGTTGTCTGGTGGTATAGAGGTTAGCATATAACTCCTTGCACCTTGAAACAATTCTGTCTAGGTTATGAATGAAAGTATCATCTTCTTGGAGGTAGGTGATGTTGTTTCTGTCGAGACGCTGCCTTCTTTTGATGGACTTAATATCTTTGTTCACTTCAAGGGCTTGTAGTATTTGTTGTTCATTGAAGTCTGAAATTTCTTGTGCCATTCTGTGTCTTAGAGTCTTGCATATCTTAATGTACTCGAAGTGCTGTACATTTGTATCTCTTTTCATCTGTGTCGTTTCTCTCTCAGCTACTTTGTAACTTTTTTTTTTAGTTTGTCTCCTTTCTATCGCTTGTATTGACCAGCTGTTTCCAGTGCAGCTCAGCTGATCTCTAATATCACTCTGTCGTAGTCAGTGTTTGAATTTTCTGATGTTGCTAGCACCTCAAATCTATTGGATAGTAGCAGCTGAAACTCCGATGACGTCCGTTAGACCCTGGGTGTTTGGTTTCTTGTGTCGCTTGATACGCTTTGTCCTCTTTAGCTTGGTGTAAGAGACATGCTGATCAATCAATGGTCACTCTCTGAGTTTGATGACCGAAACATCAGACACAGTGTGTGGCCTGTTGGTAAAGAAGAAGTCATTTTCATTCTTTGTGGTGCCATTAGGGAATATCCAAGTCCAGTGTCTGCTGTTTTTTTTTCTTGAAAAACATGTTCATGATCTTTAACTGGTGGTGTTCTGCAATGTTAACAAGGGTGTCACCTCTGCTGTTCCTTGTTCCATAACCGTATGGACCAGTACCTGACAGGTGTATTTCCTATTCCAACCTTGGCATTCAAGTCCTCCATTAGGATGGTCTGACTGGCTTTGCTAGTAAAAAGAAGTTTATCAACATCTTCATAGACCATCTCTACCTCTTCAGTAATATGGTCTGTTGTTGGAAGGTAAACCTGGATGACGTTAATTAAGTATCCCTTGTTGATCCTGATGGTGAGCTGTGCCACTGTCTGAAACACCATTGAAGTTTGTGATGTTTCCTGCAATATTCTTGTTGACCACAAAGCAGACCCCATTGTAGGAGGTGTTCCCACCCTTATAGTATAAGTGGTGTCTGCTGTTGCATCTAGCTTCATATACTCCTATAACATCAAATTTGATCTTCTGTAATTCATCCTCTAATCCGATGACACTAACATCAATAGACAGTGACCTTGTGTTCCAATGTTCAATTTCTAATGGCAGTCTGTCCAAATCAAGAGATTTTTAGCACCCTCTGTTCTTTTGCTGTGCTGCTTGCTGCCGGAAACGGTGGCGCAAGAACTGCTTGGGACTGAGGGCTGTTACTTATTCTTGTATGTCATAGTCCTCGGGTTTTGTTAAACTCACCACGCTTGGCCTGCGGGTTGGCAAGGGTATTTAACCCATATGTAGAGGAGTTTGTTAGATGGCTGTTGGCACTTGGTGCTCATTCACCCTTAGACAGGTCTTGTTTTTAGTCATGCTGGGTGTCCTGCCACCCTCCTCATCAAGCTGAGTGCCTTAATTCTAATACAAAAAGTCATAAACAAATATTTGTTTGCTTTCATTGGTTTATTACCTTAAAAAATCTAAACATTCGTATTGATTTTAACAAAAAAACTCATAAAAAATGAAAAAATAAATATTTAACAAAATAAAAAAAAATTGTTTTTATCAGTTGTTTTTTTAATAAAAAAAATAAATATTTATTTATGAAACGTACCTTACAATGAACATTTTTGTTTGAATTTTAATTTCCTTAAGGTTTCGTAAAAATTGTTCAATAATTATTCAAAAATATTTTAATTTTTCAATTAATTTTTTATTGAATTAGCTTCATACTGAGAGAAATATATTTTTCATTGAAAAATTGGTCAGTGTTTGCACGAAAATAAAAAAATCACAAAACTTCCATCCAGTACCTTTTGGCATTTTCCATAAACTGTCTGGACGATTCCAACAATACTTATACTGCATGTGTGTGTGTGTGTGTGTGTGTGTGTGTGAAATGGCACTAACCCTATTTGGGTTTAACCGACTTCCTGCGAAGGAGAAAGTTCCATGGGAATATGAAAGTCACAAGCGGTTCCCAGTTGCATGTATATCCCCATTAGGGGAGATGAAAACGTTAGGGTTTTGCAACTCTTGCAGGGAAGTGTCAACGTCCTCCTATATACAACACCTGGAATCCTCAAATTGGTCACCCATTTTAGTACTGACCAGGCTCAACGTTGCTTAACTTCGGTAATCTGATGAGAACTGGTGTGTCAACATGATTATGCCGTATATAAGTACAAATAAAAGAATTGCCATAAAAATAAAGATACTGTGAGTATATTTTCTTTTGATTTTGATCATGGTTTAGTTTGATTCAGCTTTTTCTGAATGTTTACCTACTTCTACACTAGGAAAAATGGTCCTGGATATGACCTTAAACTATATCCAGTGGTGAGGCCCCAGCTTGCGGGCTTTGGGGAGTGTGGAGCCACCCTTTAATTGGCATTGCTCCCAGGTCCACTCTGACCCGGAGTGGTAGTACCTGTTAGGGTCCCAACTATGGATTAAATAGAAACCGACTTGAAAACAACAAATATATTCTATTAAAAAATCTTTCTTCAAAATCTTTGGATTCGGCATTAAATAACCCGAAAAGGGTTGATATGCCGTAAAACAAAACCAACCAACCAACCAACACTAGGAAAAGTCGGTTTCCTCCTGTGAAAAAGCCGTACCAGTCTTTGAAATAATCATCTTCCGTTCTTGTTAGCTCTTTATATCAAGTGGCTTCACGCCTTGTCTGGAGTAAATTTCACACACACACACACACACACACACACACACACACACACACACACACACACACACAAAACAAAACAAAAACAAAAAAACAAAAACAAAAAAAAAACAAAAACAAAACAGTACCCAAATACCTAATAATGGTTCATCTGTTTCTATATTTACAGTTGCTCCGGTCAATTATAGATGTAAATGTACCCAAATTTCTCTCGCATGACATCCCCCTATTCAATGGCATCATCTCTGATCTTTTTCCTGGCTTAAAACTTCCCGAAGCCGACTATAAAGATTTCCTGGGAGTCATGCAGAAGGTGGCTGATAAAATGAACCTGCAGTTTGTGGATTTCTTTAAAGAGAAACTCATACAAACCTATGAGATGATGATTGTCCGCCACGGGTAAGTGAAACCTTCAACAGAGAAATTCAGGTCGTTCAGAAAGGTGATATGTGTAAATGGTGATAAACAGATATGAAGAAATAAATTGGATGAAAACGATTCTACGGAGATAAAAAACGTAAAAGGATTTACTAACATTTTTACAACCAGAGGAATTCCTATATATAAGAAGGGTTTAATTCTCTGAGACACAAATATAAAGAAATAAATGGATGACAACGATTTGTAATAATGGCCAAATATGCAGTTACTGATGAAAAACGCCAGAGCCTCGTACAAACTCTAAAAAGAAGTATTAGTATTTTAAGCTCATTAGCCCTGACTTGGCTTGCATGCAAGATTAAATATAGAGAGAGTGTATATACAGGGTGGAACGATAAAAGTGTCACCCTAAAGAAAACAACACTAAAACTTTATTTTAAAACTTTTATTAAAAAAGCAATTCAGGTAACTTGGTGATATAGTAGAGCTGACATCTATACAATGTAGTTGTCTTCAGCCTCAATTACCACCTAGATATGGTCCGGAACTGGAAGCATGCCTTTTCCACAAGCACTGGCAGGAGCTCGGTGAATACTCGGCTGATGGCTGTGATCAGGTTGGCTTTGGTGTAGTGGGAGGTTATGTTGGTGTTGTTCTCTATGTATGAATAAATGAAGTAGTTTAGTGGGCTATGGTCGAGGAAGGAGGGGGTACCAATGAAAGAAGGATACAAAGTTGTAGCACTCCTTCTGAAGCCAAGCCTGGGTCTCTTTGAACTTGTGGGCCAGTGCTAAGTCCTGCTACCTAACCCAGAGTCTGACACCGGCCACCTGATTGCACAAAGGGATCACCATACTCTTCAGCACATTCAGGTACACTTTGGTGTTAACTTTCAAGCCACCTTCAGAGATGTGAGGTAGCATGATGTGGTCCTCACTTGAAACCACACAAAAGACCATAACTGTGGCCAGAAACTTTTATTCGTGGCAATCCAGCAATGCATTTTGAGGGTGCTGGCAATGGTCCTGTTGTCATACCTTGGATCGGTAGAGACCATGAGTTGTACAGTGGTGCATCTCCGATCCTGCTCATTGAACATTATGTCATTTTCAGACATGATAGAAGGCTCCTATTGCTCTTGGGATTTGTACACAACTGGCCAACTAATAGATGGTCTGTAACAAAAAAAAAAAGAAAAAAGAAAACCGGTTTTCATCAAACGGAAATGGAATCATGTTGTCTTTTCTAGGGAAACACTTTTATCGTTCCACCTTGCATTGTTAGATAAAATTCCTAATTGTTTTATGTAAAAATTCCAAGGTTATATAAACATCTTATCTCTCTAACGTATCTAATCTGTTTCGATAACATTCTTTTTGCCATACGACATTTTTCTATTCACAATCGCCCGTGATTAGGTTCACGGCGTATTCCAGGAACTAACAATATAAAACTAGTAGCTTGGTCTTTCTGAAGATGGAGAGGAATGACATGGCTATGGTTTGGTTGATTTTTGGTGATTATTTGTTAGCGTGGCTCAAGATGCTCAAACTGGAGTCGGCTCTGCATTGCAACCGCTTGGATATGTTGAATAAAATTCTGGTTGAATAAACAGATGCACACACATCTCAAGTGAGGAATAAGCAAGCTGAGAAAGATTTAGAATGACTTTGTCAAAGATAAGCTCAGGCAATGGCACATCGAAACGAATGCAAATGGTAAAATGAAAGATTTCTGTGAATGTTCTGCAGAAGTTGAATGTTATGCATGCACTTTGCTCGTTGTAAAGGATTGGAAATATGGTCTAGGTAGTCTGTGGCTCCAAACGGAAGTCTTCAAACCTTATCATGATTAACTCTTAGAGTAAATGATACTTAAGCCCCTCTGGAATTAAGGTTTAGGAGGAGATATTTTGAGCCTCGTCACTTCGTGTGGCGATTTTAATTTAGCTTATCATCATCAATTTTAATGCAATCTTCTTTTCTATTTTCTAGATTTATGATTGTTGGATTACCGTTGGGTGGGAAAACTAAAGTGCTGGAAGTTCTCAGCGCCGGAATGACTGAACTGAACTCAATAGGATTCGAGGAATATGAGAAAGTGATTTATCGCATCATCAACCCAAAATCTATCACTATGGGGCAGCTTTTCGGCCAGTTTGATCCAGTCTCACATGAGGTATTATACTATATATATATATATATATATATATATATATATATATATATATATATATATATATATATATATATACACACACATATAGTCAATAAAGAGAGAAAATGAAGGTATAAAAACTATATAGCAATATATATATATATATATATATATATTCATTTATTTAATAAGGGCATACATCAATTAGGGCTGTTGGGAAAGTGAGAACTCTTTATATCATATATGGTATAAAGAGTTTCCCAACACCTTTAATTGATCTTATTAAATAAATGAATAAATCTATATATATTACTATGTAGTTGTTATACCTTCATTTTCTCTCTTTATTGATTCTCTATATAACCTTCAAAACAATTTGAGCTTTGTATTATCCCGATAAGTCTTCTCTATAAAAATTGATTTTATAAAAATTGCCAAATAAAAATAGAAGTGAAAAAATGTTGTATATATATATATATATATTACTGTATGTTCTCCCTTGTTGCAGTCATCTGCACCGACAAAGATTAGCAGTAATACTAAAAAGTGTGGTTGGTGCTACACAAAGCCTTCACCACTATAAACAAATAATCTGTGCGGATTTCCGAGCAACTTATTTGTTGTGGCTGAACCTTATATATATATATATATATATATATATATATATATATATATATATATATATATATATATATATATATATATATCTTAGCGTATGATTTGTGTAAACAAATTGAGCTTAGGTAGTTCGGACGATGTGAAAACATCGTTAATCTCATGACTCGCTCAGCAGCCGCCAATAGCATAATGCTTAGGAGCCTTGATTTTTGTACAGGCAGTCGGGTTTCAACCCTGGCTTGAGGTAGTCGCCTGTCTAGCCACACTGATGAGCTGTGAAACAGCGAAACAGTATTGTATGTGGATGACTATATATATATATATATATATATATATATATATATATATATATATATATATATATATGTGTGTGTGTGTGTGTGTGTGTGTGTATACCTATAATATAGGAAGATAAAAGAATAAAATAATAATAGTAATATAAAAGTAATATAATAATGAAATTAACTAAGAGTAGAGATAAAGATACCATAAAAATATACAATAAAATGCAAAAAAAATACAAAAAATAAAAACAAATATAAAAATGTACAGTAAAAACATAGGATTAAGAGAATTAAAAATACAACAATGATGGATACCGTAAAAAATAAGATTTGATGATTTAATAAAGTTTTATTCAACTTTGAATATAAAACGGGCAAACATTTGACGTATAACGGGTGCTTTATGCAAAATTGATGGTTGAATATGGTCAAATGTGTGCTCATTTTTGCATTAAATACTAATTCCTATTAACCTTAACTGTGCATTGAACGAATACCATAATACTTAGTTCGCTGCACCTTATCATAACAAAAGTCCATACACAATGTCAACCAGATCGGCTCAGTAGTTTCTAAGAAAAAGTTGAACAGATAGACAAACAAACAAAGAGACAGTCTAAGAGAACTATAACATTGACAGAATATCAATTAATTGGTTTCTGCTTCAAATGGATCAGAACGATGAGTCGATTTGTCACACATGCGCCTGTTTTCACTTTTTTTTTTTTTTGATTTGGTCCACAGAGTTTATCGATACGAGAATGCGTCGTTTATTTTTTAGATTGATGAATTTTCTTTGTTTCTCTCTCTTTGGTAATAGTCACCCTTTCATTTGTTGACACACGGAAACAACTTGTGTTTAAAAAATATTTGAGATAATAGAAAGATTTGCAGTTTCTGTTGCGTAAACAATTATGATTCACCAGTGATCACATCATCGTCATCATCGTCTTCATCGTCTTCATTGTCATCGTCATCATTGTCGTCGTCGTCGTCATCATCATCGTGATTATTTATCGTCATCGTTAGCGTCGTCGTCGTCGTCGTCATCATCATCATCATTATCATCATCATTATCGTCATCGTCATTATTATTGTCATCATCATCGTCGTCATCATCATCATTGTTATCGTCATCATCGTCATCATCGTCATCATCATTATCAGCGTCATTATGATTGTTGTAATCATCATCATTGTCGTCATCATCATTATCATTGTTGTCATCATCATTGTCATCGTCATCATCATCATCATTGTCGTCATCATTCTAACAATAAAGTACTTATATCTTCAGTGAGCGAAATGACATTGAAACCAAATAACATTCGTATTATTTGATTTATTCGAATTACTGTTCTCATCTTCAATGTTATTCGCACGTTTTTTGCTTTTTTCATAAAGAGGTTACCACTTATCAAGGCCCAGACGTCACTCGAGGATAAGGGTTTGTATGTGTATCGTAGCCATTGGGACAATAGTGTAGTAATCGGTAATGGTAGAAACTTGGTATAATTTGATTATTTAAGAGGATGGTTCAAGAACTTGTTTATGTTGGACTTGAAGACAACAATATTGTCCCTTATCCCTGAGTGGCTTCCGGGCCTTGATAAGTGGTGATCACTGTGTAAAAAAAAAAAGTCAGCTGGAAAGCAGGTCAGCGGAACAGAGCTTCACAGACGTGCAGTTCTTGGAAAAAAACTTTGTTCATGAAATTCACGTTTAGGTTTAGACACCAATAGAGAGCAGGGAGAATTATTGATAGTGGTTGTAGCTAGTCAAGTGTTCTTGAAAGTTCTGGAAAGTGGGATCATAGATTGGAGCTCAGACGAGCCCTTGCAATAAAAATAATTATAGAGCAGAGATAGGCTTGCAACGTCTCTTCTGTGGAAGAGAAAAGAGCATCACCTACCAGGTTATAAAATCGGTTTTGAACTTTGTTAAGGCAGGATAGTGTGCTCCGAGCAGCTCTTAATACTCCATCCTAGGACGTACTTGGCTCTTATACAGGTAGATTACGTCAGCAGTGAGATATCTAGTGGAGCGATAGAATGTTTTGGTTGATGTAAACTCTGACCTTTCTCAGGTGTATACTGTTGAACTCGGGAATCTACATGGTATTTTGAATGGAAATCTTTATTTAATCTGTGGTTGTTGCATGCACTCGTTCCATCAGCTGTGACCAGTGGAATCCTTAGTAATTTGTCATTTTATTTTGAGTGTCGCCTGCGTTAAGGATTTAACCTTCAACATCCGAAAGAGCGTAACTTACAACTGAATTTTAACAAATACTTTATCCACTTGTGCAGTTCAGTCCTTAGTGTATGCGATATTCGAAATATAATCACAAAATATTCTACCGTGTCATGGCTAACGGAAGGAGAGCATATTACTCCCATGGATTAAATAAAGGGTTCCATTAGAAATTTCGTGTAGATTCCCGAATTTGATAGAAAGATTCCCAATTTCGACAAAATATACCTGAAGAAGGTCGGAGGTTATACTGACCAAAACGTTTTCCAAACAATATTCAAGATGAGAACAGTAGTCCGAATAATATGAATTATCAATCTTCATCTTAAAACTTATGAAAACAAGTAAGATATAGAAAACATAAATAAATTTCTTTCCAAACAATAACCAACATGCCTGAAGACGGTCAAAGGACAATCCGACCGAAACGTTGCACAAAAAACAGTCAAAATGAGAACAATAGTCCGATCAATACAAGTAATATACACAATCAGACCTCATCTATAAAATTCAGAACTTTAATAAATAAGAAAGCAAAGAAATTTATTTTCACTTTTACTCTCATCTGGCTTTCAGTTCTTTTTCTATCTACACAGACATATTTTCGCATTGTAAATAAGTAATGGTGACTACACATGCAATTTTGAAGCAAAGGTTACGCAATCCTATCTGCACTTTTCCTGAATTAGTACTGCTTTATTCCAGCGGCAAGAAGAATTCAAGAAAACAATGTCAAGATAAGCAGAGAGCACATACAGTACCTGATATTCCCGAATGGTCACCCATTTTAGTACTGACCAGGCTCAACTTCTGTTAAATTTGATTATCTAGCGGGAATTGGTGTGTCAACGTGATTATACCGTATATAGCACCCTATTAAGTCTGTCTGTCTGTCTGTCTGTCTGTCTGTCTCTCTCTCTCTCTCTATCTATCTATCTATCTATATATATATATATATGTATAAAAGTGAAAGTGTCTGTGTGTATGCCTATGTGGTTGTCTGTGTACATTTCCCTACGCAATAACTCTGTCAATTTTAAGCCTACAGATTCAAAATTTGATATACAGGATACTGAGATTTGGGAAAATCGACATAATTGGTTTTCGGTCAGAAATTTGGCGATTAAGAGGTCAAAGTTCAACGATATGACCTTTGAGAACTCTACCAAACTCTTCCTACAATTTTGAGTCTAAACAAGTGGAATTTTAGATATAGATTCCTTGGACATAGATCTAACTTAACAACTTTATTTGAGTCCTAAGCAATAAATTTTAAGGGGTCATAATAGGGGTCAAAGTTTTAAAAAATTGACTTTTTTTTGTTTTGTTTTGCTCAGCGTTCATCTCAAAACACTCGGGCAACGCCGGGCTGAAATGCTAGTATATATATATGTATATATACATGGCAATTAAGCCTGACGAATTCTCACGAGAATGAAACGCGAAATATTCTGCGTAGCTTACTTGCCATATATATTTTTATAACTTACTACCTAGCTCTACCTATGTATTGAGCACTATTAAAGTAACTACTGAAAGTTTACGCATAAAATTATATTTTCGTATATTAATTTATGTGATTAAATTAAGTAGTCATATATATATATATATATATATATATATATATATATATATATATATATATCGTAGACGACGAAACACGTGTCAGTGGATAATTATATTTCAAAAATAATATATATACCGCTCCCCATGTAGGGGTACCAAATTGGTTAAAATTATTCCCAACACGCATTTAGGTAAAAATGCACTTTCGTAAATAATTGAATTCATTCAAGACGTATCGCAAAAACACACACACACACACACACACACATATATATATATATATATATATATATATATATATATATATATATATATATATATATATATATATAAAGGGAGAGATTACCAATAAAATAAGAAAACGACAATTCGTTTATTCAATAAGGATGATACATTAATTAGGGGTGTAGGATAAGTAAGAACTCTTTATACCATAATATTTCGAAGTCTAATCCTAATGAAGAGGGTCCTGGATATGACCTTAAACTATATCCAGTGATGAGGCCCCAGCTTGTGGGCTTTGGGGAGTGTGGAGCCACTCTTTAATTGGCATTGCTCCCACGTCCACTCTGACCCGGAGTGGTAGTACCTGTTAGGGTCCCAACTATGGGTTGAATAGAAACCGACGTGAAAACAACAAATATATTCTATTAAAAAAATTTTTCTTCAAAATCTTTGGATTCAGCATTAAATAACCTGAAAAGGGTTGATATACCGTAAAACAAAAACAACCAACCAACCTAATGAAGAGGAGAGAAGATGTGAGGTAGCATAATAAGGATGCGACGTCTAGCAACACTTACATTAGGAGAGAAATAATTGGGCAGTGAGAGATGAAATATTGAGACTGTTTGGGGGTGAGAGAACTAAAGTGCCCGATAAATCTCCTCTTAAAGAATCGATCTTATTCTTGTTCTTTTACCCCCCCCATATATATCTATATTATGTATATTGTTTATTAACATTTGTTATGTATATAATCACGTTGACACACCAAAGTTAAGCAACGTTGAGCCTCGTCAGTACTAAAATAGGTGACCATTTAGGAATACCAGGCACTGTATGTAGCAGGACGTTTACATCTTCCCTCAAGCACTGCACAAACCTAACATAGTCATCTCCTATAACAAGAATGTATATACAACTAAGGACCGCTTGTGAATTTGAGATTTCCATCATACTTCCTCCTTTGGAGGAAGCCGTTTCAACCCGCCTAGGATGGATGTCGCTTTTTTTTGTTGTTTTTTTTTTATAAATAATATTTATGAATCAGAATAATTCTTTTTTGTCAATGGATCTAAATCGTTTATTTTGACGATAAATAATGAGCACTTTGTGATTTTCTTTGTCAGTGGTCCGATGGGGTAGTTGCCAACACGTTCCGTGAATTTGCCTCAGCTGACAATCCGGACCGTAAGTGGGTGATCTTTGACGGTCCCATTGATGCCATATGGATCGAGAATATGAACACTGTTCTCGATGACAATAAAAAGCTTTGTTTGATGAGCGGTGAAATCATCCAACTTTCACCAACGATGAGTCTCATATTTGAAACGATGGATTTGGCGCAGGCCTCAGTAAGTATTTTTTTCATAACACTATTAATAGATGCTTGTTCATAGTACATTTAAATTTTGGTAAATGTTTACTTTAGCTACAACAGATCACCGACCAATAAAATTTGTTTTGTTTTTTTATAGGTTTTCGGGGTCGTTGACAACGAATCTAATATTCAAACCCGTTGCAAATTTACAGTTTGCAGGGTATTAACCCCTGGAGCCTCGCACTATTTTGAGCCATATCACCATATTTGTTAACACTACATGTGAACAGTTCTTATTGAAATGTACGTGCACGCGTATGCGTGTAGTCATGTGACCTTTCACAAGGCGCATGAATACATGGCGGACATTTTAAATGACAAGAAGTATTTTTCATGAAATAACAACAAATAGTTTTCATCCTATTTATTAGTAATTAAATGAAATACTTTTCATAAAATAAAAACGGTAGTCTTCACCTCATTTAATAATAAAAATAATTTTGTGAGTAAGTTTTCTCGAGCGGTTTACAAAAACATTAAGTTTTTCATTCCTTCTTTTTTTTTTTTCAAGGTAGGTATTCAATCATAGAACTTGTATACTTTTTAACAGGTGCTTCTGCAGTTTAATTTACCGTTTTTCCGTAAGTAACGCGCCGACATACACCGAGCAGAAGAACCGTTTAATTTTTCACAAAAATTCTGTTTACATTTGAGGGGCGGCGGTGGAGTTGCAAGGGGAGGAGCGAGGGTTGTGGCGGCAGTTCTGTTGTAGTTAAAGTAAACACCTAAATTTTTGATAATACTATTAATAGGAGGAGTCATAGTTCATCGATCCAACTCCGTGGCCTCTTCATCACACCAGCTTTGCAGAAACTCCAAGATGCTGCACACTTTTTTTTCCCTTTTGCTTTTTGCATACATATTTACCCACCAAAAAACATATTGTCACTTGGATGTAAGGGGCTACTATTTGGGGCCATATCTATATGGGTGTGGCACTATATCTCGGTACTACGGTTGCTAACACTCTTCAGCTGATCGTGTTATATGGGGAGTTGAGCAGCGAGATGTTTTTTCACATTACATTTAAATTTCTGAATGTCATTACTAGGGCTATGACAACAGCATATACTTTTCCTTGTTTAGATTCCCAGGTATATATCCATCGGTATCATATGTTTTTATGTAGGGGATGTTGTTCTCAGTTGATTAATCGTGTCTAACTGTATCGGATATATACTCGAAAGTCAAAACAATGAAAAGAATATGCTGTTGTCATAGCCCTAGTCATTACTCAAACCAGTGATTGTATCCTATGCATTTACAAAGCCACCATTCACCGATGCATGAAGCATAGTTGCCACCTCTACCGCTAGTCTTTCACTCTTAGACAGGGTTATAAAAATGTATAAAATTTAGTAGGTTCCACACTATCGACCAAGTGCCAACCTCTGTCTCATCATCACAATATTTCATTTCTACACCTCTTTTACAAGTATTTTTGTGGAATGTGCTCTGATGACCTCATAACACTTGTGCCCCCTCAACGTACATCCTCTCGACTAACCTGACAAGCAGCAAAATTCCACCCCTTCATTGTTGAGTTCTCCAGATGCTGGAAAACATTCTGCTCTTTTACTCTAATAGTTTATTTGCTCAAACTGCTATACTTTGGAATTCCCTCCCTGCTTTCTGCTTCATTGACTAAACTAACGTCTAGTGAAAGGAAGGGATTCTCCGAGTGTACTGACATTTTTTAAAAACTTTTTTTTCATCTCCAAACAAAACTATTTAATAATTTTATTTATTGCAGACTTTTATCCTCATCTTTTTTAGTTTCAGCCAACTATTCCTCTACGCAACTACATCCACTGCAATTACTGCCTTCCATAGTTGTTGTCGTCTCATCACGGGGCCCGTGGCGCAGTGGATAGAGATGTTGAATTTCTATGGTTCCAGGTAACAATTGTCTGAAGATAGCGGTTTCAACCTATCCAAAGCCAGGCAGAGGCTTACTTTGCCAAAAACGTGGTGAGACGACAACAACTATGGAAGGCAGTAATTGCAGTGGATGCAGTCAAGAGATTCAGAGTTCCTATTCTGTCGCGGTTACTACCTGACGAAGGCCAGAGGAATAGTTGGCTGAAACGTTGTGAAACAACAAACTAAAAAGATGCGGTTAATAGTCCGCAATAAATAAAATTAACAAGCCACGCATGCATGGTCCCCCTCTGGTGCTGCATGTGAGATGACGCCACAAAAAAAAGTGAAGAGATGATGAATGTGAGAAGTGTGAAGGGCCAACATTGCCTTCACATTTTTGCCAACTTTCAGAAAAATCTAATGGATGGGGCAAAAGTTATGGGATAAAAAGTGTCATTTTTTGCAATTTTGGGGCATTTGTGACCCCTATTGAGGTCCTGGGAACACAAAATCCCAGTGAAAATGGACAAACGATGCAGTTTCACACCTTAAGATATGTATATTTGAATTCAGCACCATGGAAAACTACTATATAGACATACATATCAAGTTATTGGGTAATATGAAAAAAGAGCTCCAAAAAGGCATGTTTTTTAGCCCTAAAAGTCCTAGAGGGATGTCAACCAGAATTTTGCCAGTATCACCCATACTGAATTTATATTAAGAACAATGGCCTCCACATTTTGGCCAAGTTTCAGAAAAATCTAATGGATGGATCAAATGCTATGGGGTAAAAAGTATCATTTTTGTCCATTTTGGGGCATCTTTTACCTCTTTTGAGCGCCTGGAGATGCCAAATTCCAGTGTAAATGGATAACGGTGCAGTTTAAAACATTAACACATGTATATTTGAGTTGACCACCGTGAAAAAACACTATATAGTCAGGCATATCAAGTTTCTGTTGAGTAATATGAAAAAAGAGCTCCAAAAAGGCATGTTTTTTTAGCCCTAAAATTCCCAGAATTTTGCCAGGGTCACCCATACTGGATTTATATTAAGAACAATGGCCTCCACATTTTGGACAAGTTTAAAAAAATGTAATGGATGGAACAAAAGTTATGGGGCAAAATGTGTAATTTTTTACCATCTTGGGGCATTTTTAAGCTCCTGGGGGCACAACGGGAATTTTTGTAAAAACTTTTTTTTACTGTGCATATCTATTTAATGAAATACAATTTATTGCAAAATTTCAGGAAAAACGAATGGACAGTTATCTGGCAGTAATCCGGACTAACGGACGCACGGAAGCATGGACGCCACTGAAAACATAGGTCCCTCTCCGAAATCGGGGGATCAATAAATAATACTCATCTCAATAATGAACTCCAATTAAATAATATATAAAACTATTTAAGTTCAAAATCCTTCAGTGACTTTTTGTATTGTGGTGATAGGACAGGGGTTGGAGCTTGGTCTATAGTTCGTGACCTATTAGGTTGGAGACTCTCTTTTGGACTTTTTTGTCTAAAAGGGAAAGACTAATGGTAGATGCACCATTCCAGATGTGGCAACAATATTCCATGCATGAGCGAATCGTGGCTTTATAAAGATACAGGATACTCTCAAGTGTGAGTAACCTTCTAGCACAGTAGAGAAAACCCACCTTCTTTGCAGCATTTGTTCCAGTTCATGTTGCCTGTGAATGTTAAGCCGAGGAGTGTGAATGAGAGTCGGTGGCTCCGTCATGGAACAAATGAGCATTTTAAACGTTATCCAAAACAGTTTGCATATAGGTTTTTAAGTTAGCGTGAATAAATATTTACAAATATAAAGAACTTGAAGCATAAAAACATTTACTAAAATCACTGGATTCGGCATTAAATTACTCGAAAAGGGTGGATATGCCGTAAAACAAAACAACCAAACCAAACCAAACACCATGAATAAATACTTGAAAATATAAACATTTACCAAAATGACCAGATTCAAACCAAACACCATGAATAAATATTTGAAAATATAAACATTTACCAAAATGACCAGATTCAAACCAAACACCATGAATAAATATTTGAAAATATAAACATTTACCAAAATGACCAGATTCAAACCAAACACCATGATTAAATATTTGAAAATATAAACATTTACCAAAATGACCAGATTCAAACCAAACACCATGAATAAATATTTGAAAATATAAACATTTACCAAAATGACCAGATTCAAACCAAACACCATGAATAAATATTTGAAAATATAAACATTTACCAAAATGACCAGATTCGCCATTTAAGAACCTGAAAAGGGTTGATGAGCCGTAAAACAAAACAACCAACCATGAGACTCAACTAAAGATATACCACAAGTACTTTCATCTAATTAGCAGAAAGGCAGAATTCTCTGTCCGTGTTTCTGCTCCATGGAACAGCTTACTAGAGCAGTTAATGACGATGTCTAGCATATCCAAGTTTTAAGTCGTCTGGCACAGACATTCAGACGGTAGACATGCGCATCTTCTGTCGTTTTACGTGTGTTTAGGATCCTACGTCAATGACGATTAAGATACTGTTATAACCTTGATTTAAGTGTTACAAAGAAAACACAACACGGAAATAGAATAGAAAAATATATTGACAAGGACAATACAAAAAAGGTGGGGTCGTTCCTCTAGCCAACGAACAACCTTGATTGGTTAAGTGGATTTATACCCCCTCACCATTAAGGCCTTGTCTTCCGGTATTTATTGTCTATAGATCAGTTCATTTGTAGGTAACACAGATAATTCCGCCATAACAGTTACCTGAAGTGAATTTTTACAAGGGTCACATTTAGTGCATGTCATGATAACCTTCATCTGCAAACAGAATCGTTCCTATTAGATTTTTTATGATTTTGTTTTTATATGATTTTGTTTTTTATATAATTTTGTTTTTTTATATGATTTTGTTTTTTTATATAATTTTGTTTTTTTATATAATTTTGTTTTTTTATATGATTTTGTTTTTTTATATGATTTTGTTTTTTTATATAATTTTGTTTTTTTATATAATTTTGTTTTTTTATATAATTTTGTTTTTTTATATAATTTTGTTTTTTTTATATGATTTTGTTTTTTTATATGATTTTGTTTTTTTATATGATTTTGTTTTTTTATATAATTTTGTTTTTTTTATATGATTTTGTTTTTTTATATAATTTTGTTTTTTTATATGATTTTATATATGATTTTTTTTTATATGATTTTGTTTTTTATATAATTTTGTTTTTTATATGATTTTATATGATTTTGTTTTTTATATAGTTCTAAATTCGGTTCCTTTTTTTTTTTTTATTAAAATAACGAAATTCGAAAATCGAAATATTGGGTTTCAAGTAAAATCAATGGAATCTATTTAATTGTCATGTTGCGGTAATGAACATATCCAAAAAATTACGAAAAACCATAAGGTAGAAAGTTGATTATTAATGAAAGCAGTTTTTGAACACATATAGCAAAAATTAAATTTTGCAAAAAAAACAAAAAAAACGAACAAACACTAAAAAAATAAATAAAAGAAACTGGAGAGTTCGAATCATAACAAAAGGGAGGTAAATATATTTTTAAAATATTTGGCTAATGTAAAAAAATTTAATTTTTGCTAATTGTCTTTGAAAACTTTTTTCATTAGTAATTAATTTTCTACCTTATCGTTTTTCGTAATTTTGGGATATGTTCATAACTGCGACATGGCAGTTAAGCAGATTCCATTGGCTTTACTTGAAATTCAATATTTCGATTTTCAAATTTCGGTATTATAACGAAGAAGCACCCTAAATTCTTATCTATTGAGAAGATTGTTTATCAATTAAAACGAGTTCTTGAATAGGTTTCCTCTTTTTTCCAGCCGGCAACGGTGAGTCGATGTGGAATGATTTATATGGAACCTTCCAGCCTTGGATGGGGACCTTTTGTCACCTCTTGGATAAATTCAATGTCACCCGTTTTGGAATCCGAGAAAGAATTTATCAGGGCGACTTTTGATTGGCTGCTTGATCCATGCATCGATTTTATTCATAAAAAATGCAAAGTAAGTCTAAACTTTTTCATTTGACAATATTTAAGGAGAATAGAAAGCAGATCTTCGATTTATTTTTGGCAGCTGCGTTACTCCCGCTTCCCTTATTTTGCCCTTTAGTCTTCATATTCCAGGAGCAATGTTTCTGACAAGTAGGGAAGAATTGCTGTTTTTTGGATCAGAATCTATTCCATCTAACACTTATCGTTGGCAAGTTTTTAACTTTGAAGTAGTATTTTTTATAGCTCCTTACATCAAGTGACTTCATGACTTGTCTAGAGCGATTTCCATTAAAAAAAATCATATTCTCCTTTTAACGATCATGCTAGCTTTGTACCACTTCCTTTCCAACGATATCCAGTGAGTGATGTCACCAGATTTGTCCGCTATGGGCCTCGTTTGGTTGCTGAGACTGGGTTGTTTCTTCAATGATGGTCCTGGTTGATGAGAGGACCCAATTGGACAGGTTGCTGCTTTTCGTACTTTGCTTTAGATAGTGTGTAATCTGTTCAGCCCTGGTCTAAGTCAGGATCACTAGAAAGTAGAGGTCATTTCAAGCCAAAAGAAGAAAAGAATAACAAGTCAATGACTGGGCTTGTATATATAAAAAAAAAACAAAAAAAAAACAGGATAATTATTCGCTGAAAGTTACAAAACTCTGATCATTCATAAGTTTCTATCTCAAGATGCAAATGCTTGGAGACTGGCGGCTTCTATTAGTAAAGTTGGCACAATCAACCCTAAGTCTGGGGGCTTGTCTCTTCATAGTGTGGATTCAGTTGCTTGGAATCGAGTAAGACTTAAGTCAAGATCTTTTTTTCTCTGAATGGTGTGTATCTCCTCGTGGTTAGGCAGAGTGTATCCTTGAGGCTATTTTTGTCTTTCATTATATTGAGAATCAGGTGGGCTTGAATCCACCTTCTGATTCAGAGAATTTTATTTCACAATTGTCAGTAAACCAATCTCAGGCAGTTATTTTTAATTCCCAAGCTTTGAAAATTTTTTTCCTTTTCTTCTTCCTCAAATCTGTATCTCTGACTGCCACTCTCACAGGAGAGTCCCATTGCCTCCCCCCCTCCATTAGGACTCTATCTTTCACCATCACTCATGTGGTAGGGTGCATCCTCTTCTTGCTTCGTTTGCATAATCAAGGATTTTCCCAAATACTATTTCATATAAATAAATAAATAAATTATCTTTTTGGATAACCGAATCTACTTCTCTCTAAAGTCCGAACAACAATTAATGCCCACTTGAATTTGTATCTGCTATCTTGTTTTTCCTATCCAAAGAAACTCATAACATCTGACCTATATGTCAGGTGACTTCAAAACAAATTCGACCACCCCAAGGAATTAGGTTAATTGCTTTTTTTTTAACAAGGGTGATATTAAAATGAGATTTGTCAGATTGCCAAAAAGGCGCCATTTCTGACATTTTTGGAGACATTTTTTATAATCCAAGATGCCAACTTTTTCAGCTAGCGTATTTTTAATGGCCGTTGTGTGTCATCCCAATTATCATAGAAGAAAACAGATTTCTTCTTTACCAATTCACCATATCCACAAATAATTGTGTGTATGAAATAAATGCCATAACTTTTTTTTTTACAATGCCCTTCCTTTCCATCATCATCATCATCATCATCATCATCATCATCATCATCATCATCATCATCATCACCACCATCATCATCATCATCATCATCATCATCATCATCATCATCATCATCATCATCATCATCACATTCAATGACCAATGACACTATAATATATTAATCTGCCTCTATTGACAACCATAAAATATTTGAATTCCACTGTTGACAATCATGCAGCTTCTATATGATTTTCTTGACAATCATTTTTTTCCTATATGCTCCCGTTAACAATCATACAATCTTTATACGTTCCTGCTTAAAACCATGCTGTCTGTAAATGCCCCTGCTGACAATCATTTTTCTTATATGCTCTTTGTTAACAATAATGCTACGAAAGTGCCTTCAGTAAATTTCCAGACTTTTTTTGTACAGGCATTTAAAACTGTTGCGGACTCTTGAAAATTCAATATCTTATTGCTATGCATCTTATGAAAGGACTGAGCAATTTTTATGATTTCACATTCAAATAAACAACTACAGCAGAAACTGGAATACACCCTACTAAAGTCTGATTGTCACAGCTGGTGTCTCGACATGAAGCCCCTTTAAAAGAACGATATGCAATAAAATTCTGTTTTGAACTTGAAAATAAAAATGCCACAGAAACGTATGGAATGCTTTAGAACCATATTGCATGAATCAAGCATCAGTTTTTGAGTGGCATAAGATATTCAAGGAGTCTGTGAGGGATGATGAGAGGAGTAAAGAAGTCAAAACACCAGAGTTGATTAGCACAAATAAAGAATTTCATGAATAAAGACCGTCATGTATATAGAGACAATAAGTGCACAGTTTGATGTCAGTGTGGGAACTGTACACACAATTATTTGTGAGGAACTGAATATGTGGAGGATTTTTGCAAAATTTGTGCCAAGGGTGCTCAAAGAAGATCACAGACTATTTGACCAAGATGGGCATCAAGACAGTTCCTCGCCCTAACTATAGCCAACACCTTGCTCCCTATGACATTTGGTTATTTCCTTAGCTCAAGGAAAACCTCAGAGGCTGTCGTTATTAGACAATTAAGGAGATGAGAAAGGTTGTGACGAGGGTCATTGAGACACTCACACAAGAGGAGTTCCATGGGGCCTTCCATACCGCTTTTATGACTGTTTTAATAACTATGCTGCATTTATGTACTATGTATTTATGTATATTATGTATATCTCTATATGTTCATACTAATATGATGTTCAATAGTGCCAATTAATTGTGTACAATCCTTTGTTGCTCTAAAAAGCAAAACAGCAGCAACAAAACTAACACCAACTCACCAAACCTATCTAAGAACACTGGCAAGCACATAAAGTACATTTGTGTGAAATTTCACAAAATTCGGCCCAGCCGTTTTCGAGTCTATAGAAAACGAACTCACAAGCAAGCAGATGCAGACGCACAATGTTCTTTTCATATAACAGTAGTGATAGAGATTTACAAGTGATACAAATAAATAAAGATAGGTTTTTGTTATAGTGTACGTTATTATTATATTATTATTATTATTATTATTATCATTATTATTATTATTATTATCATTATTATTATTATTATTATTATTATTATTATTATTATATTATTATTATTATTATTATTATTATTATTATTACCATGACTATTATTATTATCATTATTATTATTATTATTATTATTATTATTATTATTATATTATTATTATTATTATTATCATTATTATTATTATTATCATTATTATTATCATTATTATTATTATCATTATTATTATTTTTGTTGTTATAGTGTACGTTATTATTATATTATTATTATATTATTATTATTATTATTACCATTATTATTATTATTATTATTATTATTATCATTATCATTATTATTATTATTATTATTATATTATTATATTATTATTATTACCATTATTATTATTATTATTATTATTATTATTATTATCATTATTATTATTATTATTATATTATTATTATATTATTATTATTACCATTATTATTATTATTATTATTATTATTATTATCATTATTATTATTATCATTATTATCATTATTATTATATTATTACTATTATCATTATTATTATATTAATATTATTATCATTATTATTATTTTTGTTGTCACATTTTGTGTCTGGCTGTTGTTATTGCCGATTTTATACTGATAAGCGGATCATAACAAATGACCATAGACTATCAGCATCTTTTTTTCTCAGTCCTCCAGCACTTTCCACAAGATTCTGGTGGTTCCGAACAAGGCGATCTTCTGAAACACTTCCAACATTGCAATGGATCCCAATTTCCTCAACCCACTTGTCAAATTCTTTTGTCACACTCGCCAGGGCTCCCATCATAATAAGTACAACCTTCTTTAACTTCCACAAGCTTTTTTTTTATCTCCCTTTTCAAATATTGGTATTTTTCGACCTTTTCCTTTTCTTTTTCCTCCACATTCGCATCAACTGGCACTGCTTACATCAATGATTATTTCCTTCGGTTCCTTTCTTTCTAGCAAGATTAAATCTGGTCTTCTTACTTCAATCACATTATCACATTAAATATTCATATTCCACAATAATTTCACATTATCACTCCCCACCAACACTTCTGGAACATGCATTCCAACCCTCTTCTCTTGCATATATCCAAATGAACATTTCTTGCAATATTGTCATGACGCCTCTTGTACTCCTTTTGAGCTAACTTCTCACAACTATTGACGAGGTGTTGTACATTCTCACCTTTCTATCCACACACTTGATATAGGGAACTTTCAGCCGTTTTATCAATGTGATACTTTCGGTGTATCAGAATTTGGGGGGAATTTTTAACAACCATTACACAAAATTGCGAATAAAATATAAAAAAACTTGTGATTTCCCTTTTTAAAGTGGATTGTTTATTTTCTTTATGGAATATACTTCCAAAATAAACTATTAAAGTTGTTTAAAAAATAATAGAAATATTATTTTTGCGTTAAAAAAAAAAAAAAGGTTTACAAAGTGCCGGCGTGCGTTCATGCAGATATTTTGTCACGTATGAAATCAATTGAATTTTACGAGTTTATTTTTTTTTCAATTTTTAAACTTTAAAAATCTTTCCAAATTTTTCTATTGGTTCAATTTTTACGATATTTTCAGAGTCAATGTGAAATTTTATGCTCTTGCATAAATCGAATATAATATTTTAGACAAAAGTTTTTTTTTAAATTCACCCCCCCCCCATTTTAAAATGTATATTAAAATTCTGATACACCTAGAGATACTTCACATAATTTGTCTTGAGTGCTTTTTCCTCCGTAGCACATGTAAGAGCTTCTGTCCCAACCTTCAAATCACATTTTGACAACCATCGCACAGTTTTTTCCTTCTCTTGTAAATCTCTACTGAATTAAGCAATGCACGTTCTTCTCAATCCACTTGTCTTTCGCTTTTTCTTCATTTGTTGCCTTAAATTCTTTACTTCTTACTAGTTCCCTCTTTTGGAATTGTTCAAATTTTGACACCCCATTTCTAAGCTTTTCCTTACAGTTGGAGACGTAAACTTTCACACTATTGTTTTTTTTTATTTATTTTTTTTTTATTACATTTTCACTCCAAACAAGGCACATTGCCATTTGGTGTAGGGGGCTACTATCAGGGGCAGCAACTACTGGGGCACTATGTTGGGATTTGGGCAGCAAGATGTCAGTTCACGTTGCACTTGAACTTCTGCATGTCAGTACAGTTAGGGAAGCAGGAACCTGGAATGGAATTCCAGAGTCTAGCGGTTCTGGGGAAGAAACTACTGGAGTAGAAAGATCTTTTACATCTCGGGATCTCTACTGTGTGGGGGTGGGATTTAGCTGCCTGTCGGGTTTGTCGAGGGGGTCTACGTCGTGAGGGCACAAGTGTCTGCAATTCGTCAGAGCATTCACCATTAAAATACTTATAAAACAGGCAGAGCGATGCAACGTTTCGTCGATGGGACAGAGGCTGAAGCTTGAATGCCAGTTCAGGGCCTATCAGATTGGCGACTCTTTTTTTAACCTCGTCTAGGAGCGAGAGACTAGTAGCAGATGCACCAGCCCAAATGTGACAACAATACTCCATACATGGGCGAATGGTGGCCTTATAGAGGTACACTATACTTTCAGGTGTCAGTAGTTTTCTAGCACGGTAGAGAGAGCCTACCTTTTTCGCAGCGGCCCTGGCAATGTTTTCAATATAATTGTTCCAACTCATGTTTCCTGTGAGCGTTAGGCCAAGCAGTTTGAAAGATGTACTCTCAGACAGGGGGTCACTGGCCATTGCTATTGGTGGCAGAGAAGGTTTCTTGTAATTATTGAAGGAAACCAGTTTAGTCTTGGCAGCATTGAATGTGACCATTCATTTATATCCCCATTCCACTACAGATTGAAGGTCATCCTCTAGTGTTTTTGCTATTTCTTTAGATATGTGTTCATTTGTTTTCCTGTCATGCCTGTTATAGAGTGTAGTGTCATCAGCATATATACCCATCTCAGAGGCAGTTTTGTCGGGGAGGTCATTAATAAATATTAGGAACAATAGAGGTCCAAGGATAGACCCCTGAGGCACTCCTGCATTTATATCACACTATTTAGATGTACGACCGTCGAGGACAACCTGGATTTTTCTCTTATCTAAGAAGGATTTAATTATGTTAAGTATTCTACCAGTGATACCGTATGATTTAATTTTCCTGAGGAGACCCTTGTGCCATACCCTGTCAAAAGCCTTAGATATATCTAGAGCTACCGCTCTGCCCTCCCCTGCTTTGTCCAGTGAATGGTATATATGTTCAGAGATTACAGTGAGGATGTCAGCTGTGGAACGGGCTTGTCTAAATCCATATTGTTTGTCAGTCAGAAGTTTAGCATCTGTAAGGTGCCGGACTAGAGCATGGTTAATTATGGTCTCAAATATTTTGGCGAAAAGTGGGAGGAGGCTAATCGGGCGATAATTTGATGGGTCAGTTCTTTCGTCAGAATTCTTGAATACTGGTACCACAGAAGCAGTTTTCGAACAGCCCGGAAAGCATGATTCATTAAGGCACTTGTTGTAGAGTTTGGAGAGAACTGGAGCTACTTCGGTTGAGCACTTTTTTAATAACACAGCTGGGATGATATCAGGTCCACATGCTTTTGAAGTGTCAAGGTTTTTTATGATAGCGCGTACCTGAGCAGGGGTGATTTTTAGATCGTCTAGCATGGCGTCTGTCCGCAAAGGAAAGTCAGGCAGGAGGTGGTTGGAAGGGTTCAGTGTGGAGTTCGATGCAAACCGGCTGGCAAGCATGTTAGCCTTGCCGGTTGCTGAGCAAACAACCTCGTGATTGTTGGTTAGTGGGGGAATTGTTGATTGCCCATTAGTTACTACACTGTTGTAGATTTTCCAGAAGTCACGATTTCCTAATTTTTGTGCGTCGATGCGTTTTTTAGTGGTTTCAATAAATTCTCTCTTAGCTGTCGCTATTTCTTTCTTCACGTTACTTTTAGCTTCTATATACTTCTGTTTGTTTGAACTGGACTTATATCGGTTAAATCTGCGGTATGCATGCTGCCTTTGAGCAATGGCAGTTGTCGAAGTAATCCATTGGGGAGAGTGGAGCTTGCTATAAAATTTCCGCATGGGAACATGTGCTTCCATTGCTGTTTTGAACCATTCAGTGGTCTCATTTGCGCACTGTTCAGCAGGAAGAGAAAAAATATTTCCCCATGGGGCATCTCTGATAAGATCTCTGATGGCTTCCCAGTCAGCCTTTATATAATATCTCGTTGTTTTGAGCACTGGCTCTTCAGTTTTGGGTCTAGAATTTTGGGCGATTTCTACCGTTATCACTGCATGGTCAGCGTTCCCGAGTGGGGTGTCAGCATTTGTTGTACAATCCTCGGGAACTGTAGTCAGAAACAGATCTAGAAGTGATGCTTGTTGTTCTTGCTGATCAGGGAAACGGGTTGGAAACGTAACCATTTGTGATAGGGAGTGAGATATAGCAAAACTATGTGTTGTGCTGCCCGCTGCATCTGTGTGAGTAGTATTCTTTACACACCATTCTACACCTATCCCCCCTTTTTTCTTTTCACATATTCCACACCTATCCCCCCTTTTTTCTTTTCACATATTCTACACCTATCCCCCTTTTTTTTTCTCTTCACATATTCTACAGATATCCCCCTTTTTTCTTTTCAAATATTCTACACGTATCCCCCCCTTTTTTCTTTTCACATATTCTACACCTCGTCCTCCCTTTTTTCTTTTCACATATAACCTATCGACATCACTCTTTGAATGCAGAGTTTCATTCATTGTCAATTTTTTCATTATCTTCCTGTCCACATCTTTCAGTTCATTTTCTTTCGATTGAATAATATCCGCCCCCATATCAAAATATTGCCCATAGACTTACTACTGATATTGTGTTTTTCCATTTTATCTTGAACTAAGAACCACCTGTATTCTTATCTTATATTTTTCCTATCATTTCCTTCATTTCAGTTTCTTTTATTTTATCTAATTCCACAATTCTAAAGTAGGTGTATCCTTTTTCTCATTTCTTCTTTTATCATTTTTGTCATACAAAAGTTTTATTCCTTTAAACAATTTTTCCCCTTTTCAATTTCAGGGCACGACACTTCTTCAAACCGAATTCCATACTTATATTAGCACTTAACATGTGAACAATCCTCACAAGCATACTTAGCTGTAATCAGTCTTTGCATACAAAGTCACCCAAATATAATAAATGGTTTACCTGGTACTCCTTCATTCCCCCTTCATAACATGCGTTTAACTTTGATTATATGAACGACAAGGGTACCATACTCGAAACAAACAACGATGGTGACAAGATGTCTCGCTACAAAATCCATCTCTTCACATGAACTTTTTTAAGATCTCCATTTGATGTCAATGAGACTTTCTATTATTTCATACTTCTTTCCGAGAAATCCCACACATTCACTGCTATTCCAAATATTTCCATGCATTCCTTAGTTCAGCTATGTGCAACCAAATCATATGCTTTGCAGTAATCTATGCATGAGATTCATAGATTTGTGGATCTTCTCTGACAATCTCGAAGTATTGTCCTATCAATAAGCAATTGATCCTTGGTTCCTCTACAACCTCATCAGCATCCCTTTTGTTCTGCTGCTAAGATCTCTTGCTGTTCTGGATATTCGTAAATCTCATCTGCCAAAATGCTTGTCAGCAGTTTCCACATCAGTGGAAGGCAGGTGATGGACCAATAGTTATCAACCGCAGTGCCTTTTGATGTATATTTCTGGCAGAGCTCTATTCGTATATCCGTGCTTGATTCAGAAATTACATCCGTCAATTTGAAATAACAATCCTTTAATGCAAGTTTGTAACTTTTTTTATCCAATATCCCTGTACGTCATCTGGTGTGGGAGCCTTTCAATTTGGAATTTTCCTACATTGTTTTTTTTTAACTTTCTTCTTCATTTTCGCCACATCTTGGGTTTGCTTTAATTTACTGTCTATTTCATTCTTCCATATCTTCCAGCCACAAAGCACTTTCATTATGTTCCGTTTTAAGACCGCAAATGTGGTACTTCATTTGTGCCATTTGATCGTCTAATAAGTCCTTCATAGAATTTCTAAACAACCTATTTTCTTTGAACTGTTCACTTCTCTCTTCATAGTTCTTCACTTTCGCAATTTTTGTTAGCATTCTGTGTTTGTTTTTGTTTTTACAAGGACATCACCACTTATCAAGGCCCAGATACCACTCGATGATAAGGGTCAAATGGACAATATCATAGTAATTTTAAGAAGTG
>NC_136517.1:81350538-81388038 GCF_053919585.1 Euprymna scolopes
TGCAGTTTAGTAAGAAAGTAAAAAAATGAATATAATTTAGAAAGTGAAAAAAATAATGTAATTAAGAAAGTGAAAAAAAGATTGTCCGTTTCGATATCAGGAAGCGGAAAAAATATCCGGAAGGGTGGGGGGGGGGTTGTATTTTCGGCCTTGAAGCCGAAAAATGATTTTGGGGTCATGTTTTGGCACCTTTAGCTCCATTTGGCTCTTTTGTTTTTTGTTTTTTTTCCTAATTGTGAAACAAGATTGCCGCCAGCAAAAACAATAGTGATTACATTGAGTACTGAATGTTTTCAAATATGGATAACTACCTGTTTGCGAAAAATATGAATGCGATATTCGTTCTCAACGTACACGAAATCTTATAAAAGTCGACAAATTAAAGGTGAATGCCGAAGAGTCGGTAAACTAAAAAAATACCATTTTTTTTTTTGTATGAAAAGTTTTTTTTTCTTTGAATTAATAAATAATTATTTCTTTTGGTTGTAAGGAACAAAAAACAAATAATGTTTTTCTTTTATGAATTTATACATTTTTCGTAAAAGGTATCTTTTGGTATTTGTTACAATTTTCGACATTTTTTTTTTTATGAACCAAATTCTTTTTCCTCAAAAAAAGTTTTGTTTTTGTAAGCAGCCGACAATGACAGCAAATTTTTGTTTAATGCTTTTTATGCAAAAATTTCTTCAGAATGCAATGACCGTTTCTGGCGACTTCACGATAGCTTCCAGCCTAGAATTATTTAATTATCCCAAGAATAAACACCAGTTTTTTTTTGTTTTTTTTTTTGCAATGGATCTTTTGAAACGCAACAGAATTCTTCCCTTTCTTTTTTTTTCTTCAAATTTGGAGTCGTCTGCTCTCTCACATCTCTTTTAACGATTCGGTTTCTCTTTGGATAAGCTTAATCGGCATTTTCTGGGGAAGTTTGCATTGTCTGCCATGCATTGCAGAGTGAGATTAATGGAAAAACGGGATTGAAAATGTAGTAGTGTAGCAAGATCCCTGGCGATACCAGATGGTCTTGCTTGTCAAATAGAGGAAGAGAAGGTAGGAGAGGGGGGTGTGATATTTGATCAAGAAAAAAAGAAAAATGTCCCTGGGATTTTATCAAGAGAAAGAAAATATAATAGATAATAATTGTTCTTTAGGCGGGTTTAATTTTCATTTTGTACTTATGTGGCGATAAGAAGAGGCAAAAATGTCCATAAGAAATAAAATATTTCAATGGAAAAAAAAAAAAAAAATAAATAAATATGATAATGAGATTCTTGAGTTTGGCAGAAAAACAATACAGGATCGTTTTCTGGTTGAGTTTTGAAAAACAATTCAAATATTATGGAAACAATGACTTGGGTTCAAAATGTCTGCTTTGGTGTCTGGGAGATGTTGTGATTTGGGTCCACCTGTTGTATTTTACTACCAGGCCACCAAGCCAGTGATAAGTAAGTTGGACAGATAAATAAATAAATTGAACCTATGGAGAGATATGGTCACGAAAGAGAAAGAAGAGGTTCACAAGAAAAGAGAAAATGAAAAGAAAATAAGATAATGGAATAGAGAAAAAAAGAGGTTCAAAGGAAAAAAAAAAGAAAAGTAATCTTCAATATGACAGAGGGGGGGAAGAGGCTAGTTTTATAAAAACGATTGGCTTTTTAGAATTAGAGTCTTTTTGCTGGCTGGCATTGGGACGTGCACATCGCCCTTGCCCCGCCTGGGGAGGGGGCGAAACCCTCATAAGAGCTAAGTTGAAAATCTCTTGTTCTTAGCTGGGAAATTAACTAGATGAACTTAAGTTATACAACCTACATCACGAAGCTCGGATCAAAGAACTCGACTTTAAACAAGTGTAAAATGATTTATAAATAATTATTTTGTTTCGTTATATAAAAATGACCCAGAGTTTTTCTTTGTTTCTCGATTGCCGGCTTGAATGAGGATACAGTTTATTTCAGGTATGCTCTGACGTCAGATGATGAAAGAGATAGACTGGATCCAGCATGAAGCCAGGATGACGGCCGAAATCGACAATATTGCCACACAGACTTAGGATCATGCACATTTTGCGTGCCCTGAGCAGCAGAGAGATATTTTCCAGTGACCACTGAGAGTCTGATCACCCTTGAGGAGTCCACCACTAGACAAGTAAGAATGTAGCCCTGCTAGGTTGCATCTATGGTCCTGCGAGCGGGGAGTGATGAACACGGCCAAGAGTACATCACAAGTATGCTCCCGTGAACCAGGTTAGCAACGGATGCGGCCCCAGCCCCAGACAGGAGAGGGTTTTAGTGTTATAGAAGTACCCTACAATTTGCAAACAATTAATCAACCACAGTCATTTATTAAAGAGCAAGCGAGAATAACTCCCGAAATTTTGAAAAATGTGATGCAAGCATTTATGGGGCGTTTACTGAAACTTGTGGCAAGTACAGGACATTAGGTTGAATGACATTAATATTTTTACTATATGGGATGCTTTTTTAGAGGCGGCAAATTTTAAATTGACAACTCTATTTTCTTTAATTACATATTTGACAGCTATCGGTTATTTTAAGTTCAGCTTGGTTTGGCAATTCATCATTAATAGACTGACACCCAAGCAACATTTGCAAATTTGCAAATGATACGATCAATTTACTGAGAGAAACATTTGATGAACGAATAATTTCACGAAATGGACCTATTAACTAGCCACCTCGTTCATGACATTTAACACCATTAGATTATTGTCTTTGGGGATATCTAAAGTCCCTTGTCTACACTGATAAATAAGACACAATAGATCACTTGTAAGACAACATTCGACACATTATTGTCGAAATTCATCCTGATTTAATGTGTAGAGTTTGTGAAAATTAGACCTCTAGATTATGCCATATAAGTGTAAGCTGTGGGGTATATGTTTGAAATTGTATTTTAAATTTGAATTCTAAAAATTAATATTTGAAATAAATCACATATTTGTATAATAAAAATATTTTCCTGTGATTTATTTTAATTTAAAATTCGCCATTTCTAAAGAAACATACATTATATATATATATATATATATATATATATATATATATATATATATATATATATATATATATATATATATTCTTTATACCTACAGACACTAGTGTTTCATGCTTACGAAATCATCAGTGTAAGGAGGGGGTGACTATTCCTGCCGTCCAGAAGATTCAAACCAAGCCACGAAGCTACCTTTTGCTTTATGTGCCAAGCCTCTACCTCAGGGCCATAAAAAAATTTCCCCAGGAATGAAGGAAATTAAGAACTATTAAACGTCGGATTCAAGCAAATACAATGACAATCTGGAGTGTTCACACGGGAAAAGTCGTGAACATTGCATCGATGCTAGTTGACCGCCTTAGTTATAATTCCATTGACAGTGCTCATCCTTAAGTATTCTTAAAGGAGCTTGATAATTATAATTACATAATAATTATTGTTTATACCTGCAGACACTATGTTTCATGCTTCCGCAATCATCGGTGTAGGGATGACAATTCCTGCCGATCATGAGATCAAGCAAAGCCACAAAGCTACCTTTTGCTCTATTTGCCAAACTTCTACTTCAAAACCGCCAAACAATTGCCACCAGAATGAAGGGAATTAAGAACTATTAAACATCAAATTCGGGTGAATATATTAAACAATCTAAAGTGTTCGAACGAGCAAAAGTCGTGAACATTGCATGAACGCTAGTTGATTGCCTTAGTTATTATAATTCCACAGACAGTGCCCATACTCGAATGTTCGTAAAAAGGGCTTTAGAATTATCTCTATATAAATAAAATGAACTCATTTTTTCCCGTCTGATTTTGACCTTAATAGGATTAAAAATCAAGATATTTCATGCAAATATAATATGCACAAACGGCAGAACAATATCTGAGGTGTGTTATAGGCTTATTATTTCTCAAATTCCTCGATAATCTTAGATTTCTATACTTTTTCTGCTGAGAAGTCACGGCCAAAATCGGTTAAGATCAATGGAAGTGGTAAAATATTTTCTCTCTCATAAATTCCTCCTCCCCCTGCCACCACTTAACACCGTTTGGGGATCGTTCACAAGGAACTGTTGAGAAGAGAACACCAGTTTGGCTTCGTAGTTCTTTTATGTGAAGTTATTTAAAATCACTAAACTAAGCTGCAGTGCTCTGTGGCGTAGTGGTTAGCGTGCTGGACAATTCACATTATATTTTCACGTTCGCGCCGACCTACCGTAGTCGGTTTTTTTTTTTTTTTTTTTTTTTTTCCTAAACAACTGGAATGGACTTTTCTTGGTGACCGAACTGTTAACGTTGCAGATGTTTTTTTTTTTTTCACTTTGTTTTCCTACTTTTACTCATGACTCTGGGTTTGATCCTTCCTACTTACCTACCATAACATTTTTTTAAAACTCCCCCCCTCCGTCCCGGAAACAAACACTCGGGCAACGCCGGGTACCCCCGCTAGTAATTAAATAATTATTACTCATTTATTGATAGAAATGTGTGGCAAGTACGGTACATTAGGTTAAATGACAATAATTTTTAAAATACAAGGTGATTGCAATAAGTTTTGCTACCATACAGGCAATTAAAATTGTCGTAGACTCTTGAAAATTCAGTATGTTATTGCTATAAATCTTATGAGATGACTGACCAATTTTCATGATTTCAGGTTCAAACAAACAGCTACAACAGTAATTAGAATATTCCCTACTAAAGCCTGATTGTCACAGCTGGTGCATTTCAATCGGGACGTGAATCAGGAAAAAAGAACGATATGCAATAAAATTCTTTTTTAAACTTGGAAAAAAAAAAATGCTACAGAAACGTATGGAATGCTTCAGATCGCTTTTGGAACTATCTTGCATGAATCTAGCATCAGTTTTTGAGTGGCATAAGGGATTCAAGGAGGGCAGGTAGTTCGTAAAGGATAATTACAGGTGTGGGTTGAGTAAGGAAGTTAGAACATCAGAATCGATTGGCCAAATAAAGAATTTCACGGATAAGGACAGTTGTGTGTTTATAGAGACAATAAGTGCCCAGTTTGATGTCAGTGTGGAAACTGTATACACAATTAATCATGAAACTGAAAATGTGGAAGATTTGCCCACAAAGTTTGTCCCAAGAGTGTTCAGAGAAGATCAAACTATTTGACTAAGATTAGCTGCAAGACAGTTCGTCACCCTCCCTGTGTTGCAGACTTTGTTTGCCATGACTTTTGGTTATTCCTGAAGCTAAATGAAAACATTACAGGCTTATAACATAATTGAGGAGATGACAGAGGCTGTGACGAGGGTCATTGCCACGTTCCTACAAGAAGACTTCCATGGGGGCTTCCAGAAGTTGTTGGAAAGCTACAACAAGTGCATTGCATCCGGGGGAGATTACTTCGAAGGTGTCTAGAGTTTCATGTGTTTACTATCAATAAAAGTACCGATGCGAAAAAGTCTGTAAACTTATTGAAGGCACCTTGTAAAAACATTCATTGTGCATAAATTTGTTATCATCAGAAATGTAGCTTTGATGTTATTAAAATGTGTAAATAGATGACGGCTTTTTGAAAACCCTATATTATATATTTATTTAAGGTTTTTTTAAAATGTTCTCTCGAAAATCAGGCGGCCATTTTATTTTCAATCCCCTGGTCGATTGCGGCTGTAGTGGACGTTGATGGACGGAACGCATTTGATGTGTTTTTCCGGGAGCTTTATATGGGGAAAAATGAGGAATTCCCAGTACCAAAGATCGTTTCGAAACTTGAAGTGCCATTTCCTGACAACCAAAGTGTTTATGACTTTTGGTATGAGGTAAGAGATTGGTTTATTTACTTTTTTAAATTTTTTTTTTATTTTTCTTCAACTTTAAATATGGTATAAAGCCATTGAAGCATAAAGGGCTACTTTGATGAGGTTCATATTTGTAGGGGGGCGGAGTTAACTTTGGTAAGAAGTTTAACAGTAAGATATTTGTTCAGATAACATTTAGATTTCTGCTTGTTGGTATGATTGGGAAACAGAGCTGTAAGGGAATTAAAAATATTTTTTTTTTTACATTTACATCCCAAACAAGGCGCAGTGCGACTTTGATGAAGGAGGCTACTATCAGGGATATAAGTTGCAGGGATACTATATAGGGAGTTGAACAGCAAGATGTCTGTTCACATTACACTTGAACTTCTGCATGTCAGTACAGTTGGGGAAGCAGGAACTCAGAAGGGAATTCTAAAGTCTAGTAGTTTTGGGAAGAAACTATTAGAGCAGAAGGCTTTCTTACATCTAGGGATCGCTACTGTGTAGGTGTGGAACTTTGCTGCTTTTCGGATTTGTCAAGAGTATTTATGTCGAGGGGGTACAAGGGCTTGTAGTTCGTCAGAGCATCCACCATTAAAATACTTGTAAAACAGGCAGAGAGATGCAACATTTCGTCAATGGGACAGAGGTTGAAGCCTAGATGACAGTTCAGGACTTATCAGGTTGGCGACTTTCTTTTGAACCCTGTCCAGGAGTGAGAGATTAGTAGCAGATGCACCAGCCCAAATATGACAACAATACTCCATACATGGGCGAATGGTGGCCTTATAGAGGTACAGGATACTTTCAGGCGTAAGTAACTTTCTAGCATGGTAGAGAGAGCCCACCTTCCTTGCAGTGGCCATGGCAATGCTCTCAATGTATCTGTTCCAACACATTTTCCCGGTGGACTTTAAGCAGAGGAGTTTAAGTGAAGTAGTTTCAGGTAATGTATCTTTAGTTATAGCTATTGGTGGTTGAGAAGGTTTTTTGCAATTATAAAGGAGACAAGCTTAGTCTTGGCAGCATTGAATGTGACCATCCATCAGATTGGAGGTTTTCCTCTAGTGTTTCTGTCATTTCCTTAGATATGTGTTCATTTGTTTCCCCCTTGTGCCTGTTATAGAGCGTGGTGTCATCAGCAAATATACCCATCCCAGAGACAATTTTATCAGGGAAGTCAGTTATGAATATTAGGAATAATAAAGGTCACAGGATAAACCTCTAAGATACACCCGCATTTATATCATATTGTTAGGTGTATGACTGTCGAGGACAACCTGGATTCTTCTTTTATTTAAGAAGGATGTAATTATGTTAAGTATTCGTCTAGTATTCGTATGATCTAATTTTCCTGAGAAGACTATTGTGCCAAACCCTGTCAAAAGCTTTAGATATATCTAGGACTTTAGATATATCTACCCTCCTCTGCTTAGTCCAGTGTATGGTATATACGTTCAGAGGAATTTCAAAGGATAGTAGAAATCTTGGGTTTAATTTTGGCAGCCTCATAACTCCCATTTTCCATTAGTTCTCACATTCCACATGAGCAACGTTTCTGACAAAGGAGGAAGAATTGCTGTTTGCTGTGTCAGAATCTATCCGTTTGACATGTATTGTTGGCTAGTTTTTGACCTTGAAGTAGTATTTGCTTTTTAGCTCCTTACATCAAGTGGCTTCATGCTTTGTCTGGAACGATTTCTATATAAAAAAAAGAGAGAAGCAGTCTGAGGAAAAAAATTATTATAGTAGAAAATCCTTTGTCATTTGGGGACCTCCACAATAAAAGGCAGTCTCTTACTGCCAGTGTGGTTGATTAGGTTAGAGTTAAGGTTAGTCTTGGGACGATTAATCAGAATCAAGAATAGGGAATCAGAAAAATTGGAACTTTTGGGGGTATTGGAATCGGTACCAGAATCCGAAAAAATTGTGCCTATTTTCTGATGCCAAAAACGATTCTTTTGATTGGCTTTTTTTATTTGATTTTGTTTAAAGCCAAACATTCTACTGCTTATAGTAATAATGATCTTTATTGATTTTAAGCGTTCAGTAAAACTAAAATCGATAGATCATCCCCAACAAATGTATTTTGATATTTGAGAAAATATATGCATATTTAACATGTGTATTTATGGTAATAAAATAACAACTCTGTAGTTAAATATTTAGAGATTTATAAAGAATCAGAATCGGTACTTATATTGAATTGGGAATTTAGTACGGAATTGGTAATGGTATCGGAATCAGGAGTAATATTGGAATCGTTCCATTACTAGTATTTACATTAAGCAAGTATATATTTAGTAAGTTCTTTGAAGCAGTACTTATAAGACAGGCACAAGGATGCCATATTGTGATGATGCAACAGGGGATGGAGCTTGGAAGACAATGCGGTAACTATTAAGTTTGAAATTCTATTTTTTACTCTGCTAAACAGAGAGAAGCTAGTAGTTGTTGCAACAACCCAGATGTAGTAAAAATATGTCAAACTCGGGCGAATGGAGACTTTTTTAAACATGAATCACACCAGACAAGGCATGAAGCCACTTAATGCAAGGGACTAAATAATACCACTTCAAGTTCAAAATCTAGCCTACGATAAGAATTATATGAAGAGATTCAGACGTAGAAAACAACAATTCTTCCTCCTTTTTCAGAAACATCGCTCATGGAATGTGAGGACTAAATAAGGAAGTAGAGAGAGTTACAAGACTGTAAACACAAAATTAACTTTCTACTTGCCAATGTTTATAGAGATGTAAGGTTCTGGCAGTAGAGAGAGCCCACCTACTTTGCAGTAAACTTAGCAGCATCTTCTATGTACTTATTCCATTTTATGTTGCCTATTTTTTTACCATTATGATGATGATGATGATGATGATGTGTTGTCTTTGTTTCCTTCCTCTCCTTAGCAAAAGGCCCGTGGACAGTGGAGACCATGGACAGATATGATTAAACTCGGAGACAACAAAGAGAAGAATATCCGTCAAATCTTGGTGCCAACTATTGATACTGCACGCTACAGTTTCTTGCTGGATATTTGCATAGAGCACAACAGGTAGGTCGAAGTTCATATTAACCTGAGGGACCATATGTCACGTTGTCCCCTGTCTTTTTCTGCTCCTCAAATCGAAAAGATGTTGCGGCAAAGATCAAAATCAAAACCGAAGCATTTGTTTTTTATAGAAGGTTACAGTTTATTGCAATTACGTTTTGAATTTTTGAAATGAAGATTGGTTATTTGTATTATTTGGATTTATCAGACTTTCGTTCTCACCTTGAGAGTCGTTTTCATAACGTTTCAGTCGATGTAAACTCCGACTAATTACTCTAACCACTGTGACACGGGTCCTTGCACAAGGAACCCTAGCGCAGTGGTTAGAGTACTTGAAAAAATCAATTGTAAAAGTGATCTTCTTCTGAAGATTGAAAGTTCAATTCTCAGTGTGGGCGACCGAAAAAATACAATTGCAAATTACTATGTACCTCTATCCAGTTATGGCTGACAGAACAAGAACACGATCTTTCGAATTCTTTTTTTTGCCCCCCCCCCGTCACTTTGTTTTTCCTTGATCGGTGGTATAACTCTGCAATTGTTGTCAATGGAAGAATCTGTTAAGTATGCGTGTAATGTGGCCGTTACGCTCGAACCATGTGAAGCACAATGAAGAGGTTCCCTTTTGGGGGAGCTAGGTGTTTCTACATTAATTAATTTTGTGCACAAGTAGTTTTGTACTTGTGGGGAAGCGTTCCATGTCATGCAGGTGTTGTGTAATTTTCAAAATTTCGCCATATATCAACCAGGTTTGACTGACAGTTGTTTACGAAACTCGGTTGTGTCATAACGATCTGAAACCCCAGAATTTGAAAGATCAAACCTAAAAGAACTCGTCATCAAGGCCTACAAAAACTAACAAGGTTCAAGTGTTATGTACATTTCTCTCTCTTTCTCTCTCTCTCTGTGTCTTTCTCTCTCTCTTTCTTTCTGATTTTCACTCTCTTTCTTCTTTGAAAGAGAGGAGAATTGATTTATAATTATGTTGTTTTAAACAGTCAAAGCTTGAATCTTGTGCCCGGCAGACGCATACAGTTTGTGTCGTCCGCGACGAATGTGTCTACAATCACTGATTTAATTATGCTCCTCCAATGTTAAATAAAAGAATTTTATTTTTATAAAAAATGCCTTTGTTCGCTGTCTTATACAAGCATTAAATTTCAGAATGCAATTCCTGCCATTTAATGCAGACGGTAGAAATGTGTCCTGTAACAATGCAACGAAGACTCGACGACCGAGAAGAGACTCATGCCAATTGGTTATATCCAATGCTATATCGACCCGTTGCTGTTTCTGGTTTAGTAGATATAGAACAATTGGGATATCAGGGTCAGTTGGTGGGGGAAGACCAAGTAAAACATGGGAGGAAGTGATAAAGATTGACGGGAGAAAAAGAGAGGGATATATAAAGACCTGACCTAAGATAGTTTGGTTTGGAAGTCAGTTTCTAGAAGAGGTCCAACACGTGACAGCATGTAAAATCAACATTAATCTGACGATGATGATGGTGATTGATTGATTGATTG
The DNA here is from genome assembly GCF_053919585.1 of Euprymna scolopes. NCBI lineage: Eukaryota > Metazoa > Mollusca > Cephalopoda > Sepiida > Sepiolidae > Euprymna > Euprymna scolopes. The sequence goes on from NC_136517.1 coordinate 81,360,908, forward strand.
ATTAATTGATTGATTAATTGATTGATCGATCAGTAGCACACTTCAATTACCTCAACACCTCCGCGCAAGAACTGCAAAAACCTAACATTATCATCTCTCCTGACCGGGATATACAGATGACTGGGGCCGCCTGTGAATTTAATATTACCTTGACGCTTCCTCCCTTGGAGGAAGCTGGTTCAACTCACTTAGGGACAAATGCCATACAACAAACAAACAAACAAACAACTCGATTAAAACTTAAATTTTAGTCTTTTAGTGCTGCAAAGAAAACTTTAATTTAATTTTCTCATAAAAAAAATTAAATAAAATTACAACAATTGTTTCATTTTTTTTTGTAAAAACATTTTGGCTAAAAATAAACATACGATGTGCCTTCAATAAGTTTCCAGACTTTTTTCGTATGGGCACTTTTATTGATAGTGTACACACATGAAACTCTAGTCCCCTTCAAAGTAATCTCCTCCAGCTGCAATGCACTTGTGCCGTTCCAACAACTTCTGGAAGGCCCTAGTTTGTGTGAGCATGTCAATAACTCTCATCACAGCCTCCTTCATCTCTTCTGTTGCCTCCTAAAGAAAGTCTCTAAGGTTTTCCTTGAGCTTAGGGAATAACCAAAAATCACGTGGAGCAATGTCTGGACTGTAGGGAGAGTGTGAAACTGTCTTAATGCCCATCTTGGTCAAATAGTCTGTGACAAAGATGGAGTTGTGGACTGATGCATTTGCGCAAATTTTCCGCATCTTCAGTTCCTCTGTATGGTTTCCACACTGACATCAAACAGTGCACTTATATCTCTGTAGACACAGGATGGTCCTTATTCATTAAATTCTTTATTTGGCCAATCAACTCTTGTGTTCTGATTTTATTACTCATCCCACACCTCTCATCATCCCTCACAGACTTTCTGTATTCCCCATCTCTTTTATGCCACTCAAAAACTGATGCTCGATTCATGCAATAAGGTCTTAAAGCAGTCTGAAGTATTCCATACGTTTCTGTGGGATTTTTCCAAGTTTAAAACAGAATTTTATTGCATATCGTTCTTCTAAAGTGTCCTCACGTTCAGATTGCATTTTTGAAATTCACCAGCTGTGACAATCAGGTTTTAGTAGGGTGTATTCCAATTCCTGCCGTAACTGCTCAATTGAACCTTAAATCATAAAAATTGGTCAGTCATGTCATAAGATGTATAGCATAACATAGTGAATGTCTACAACAATTTTAGCAAAAAAAAAAAAAAGTCTGGAAACTTATTGAAGACACCTCGTATAGTGAGTGGTTTTCTTGCTTTAAATGTTGTTACATTACTTTTTCTGTTGGAACACCGTCTCGTTTTGAGTTTGACGCCAGTTCGTTTTTTGTTCGACTTTTTCCTATTAAAAGGTTTTAAAATTGTTGCCGTTGTAACAATCTTCCTCGCCGGATAATTATTTTTCAAACAAACTAAAGCTAAAGGCATTTTGGTACTGTAGAGAAAAGGTATTTTGATATTGAAAGAGAAAATAAAGCACAAAAATGGCTATGTAGAATCAAATATCGATATATCAGATGCGATGCTATTTCGGTGTAAATTATTTATTGGATAAAAAGGTGGAGAAAAAGAATCAATTCTGATTTCTAACTAGAATCATTTTCTTGTGTTATTTATTGGATACTGAAGCAATAAAATATATAAAATGGCTAGATAGAATTAAATATCGATGTGGCAGATGCGATACTATTTGGGGGTAAATTTCAAAATTAAACATGATAACTTTATATATATTGGATGGAAAGATAAAGAAAGATGAACAGAATTAACTCTGATTTCTAACTGGAATCATATTTTTGTGATATTTATTCGAAACTGAAAAAAAAAACAAAAAAACAAAAAAAAAACAAAAAAACAAATGACAGCCAGAATGTTTGATCTAATTTCTGAGTTCTTCCAACGAACAACAAAAAAAAAAAAACTGAAGAAAGAATCGGAAAGGATGAATCTTTTTCTCTTTGATGTTTTTCTCTTGTGTTATCCTTGTATAATCAGTAAATTTCCGGCTGATATTCCATCGATGCCAAAACAAGTGTTTGGCACCATTGCAAGACAAACGGAAAATCCAATACGTATATACTTGACGCTGATTCTGCGCAGCAGACCAGACAAAATCGATAAAATCATCATCATCATCTGCAAAAATCGTGGCCATTATCATGATCAGCATCTTGACCACTATCACAGCAATCTTTATCATTACTGACGTTATCAGCGTTACAGATATCATCCCCAGTCCCCATCATTGCTGTTAGATGCGTAAGTGACTAAACAGTTATGTATTTGATTAGGTGTTTGCAGTTGGGTACACCGGACATGTGAGAGTGACCTTTGGTCTAGAATGTGGCCATTTGACCTCTAAAATGATTTCTCGGTAAAGAAGAAGCGTGTTTGTGTTCTGCAAAAATACCAGAGTAGTTTGCTTGATTGGATAAAATATATAAGGAATTTAGTATACAAGATGGAACGATAAAATTGTCGCACTTGAAAAGACGACATAATTCCATTTCTGTTTGATGAAACTGGTTTTCATTTTTTAGTTGCAGACTATCTACTAGTTGGCCAGTTGTATACAAATCCCAAGAGCGATAGGAGCCTTCTATCATGTCTGAAAGTAACACAATGTTCAACGAGCAAGATCGGAGATACGCCACTGTAAAACTCATTTTCTCTACCGATCCAAGTTATGGCAACAGGACCATTGCCAGCACCCTCAAAATGCAGATCTGGATGGTTCAATGCTTGAGGGCACAGCTCAATGCATCGGACAACTCACAGTTATGGTTTTTGGTGTGGTTTATATAATTTCACTTAGTAATATATATATATATATATATATATATATATATATATATATATATATATATATATATATATACATATATATATATATATATACATATATATATATATATATATATATATATATATATATATTTGTCATTTCATCATAAATATCAGCAATTGAAGATTACATTTTTTGCATCGGAAATTTGGCTAAAATTTTTCCGATTTTGATATTGATTCAGATATCCGATAAAGTTCCATTTTTCCAATTCCAGATTCCCAATTTCGATTCCAATTAATCGCTCCAAACACTAATACATATATATGTATATATATATATATATATATATATATATATATATATATATATATATATATATATATGTATATATATATATATATATATTTATATATATATATATATATATTTATATATATATACATATAAATATATATATATATATATAAATATATATATATATATATAAATTTATATATATATATATATATAAATATATATATATATATATAAATATATATATATATATTTATATATATACATATGTATACTAATTATATATATATATATATATATATTTATATATATATATATATATAAATATATATATATATATATATATATATATAAATACTAATTATATATACATATATATAAATATATATATATATATATTTATATATATGTATATATAATTAGTATTAACAAAAATAGTCCTAATCAGTATTAACATTCTATTAGTATATTACTATTAGTCCTTATTAGTATTAACTATCACTAATATATATATATATATATATATATATATATATAGAGAGAGAGAGAGAGAGAGACACACACACACACAGACACATACACACACACACACACACACACATACACACACACACACACACACACTGCTCAAAAAATTAAAGGAACATTTTTTAATACATTGCAAGAAGGTTTCTTCACCTTGAGAGCATGGAGATTTCAGTAAACAGGTAGTTATTCCAGGGGAGTTGGGCAAGGCCGTAGAAGATCCTTAAACCTGCCGACGGATCAATATCTGTTCCTTTGTGCAAGAAAGAACAGGATGAGTCCTGCCAGAGCCCTACAAAATGACCTTCAGCAGGCCACTAGTGTTAATGTTTCTGACCGAATCATCAAAAACAGGCTCCATGATGGTGGTCTGAGGGTCAAACGTTCTGTAAGGAGCTCTGTGCTCACTACCCAGCACCATAGAGTTCGATTTGCATTTGGCGTAGACCACCAAAACTAGCAACTATATCACTAGTGCTGTATGCTCTTCACCGATGAGAGCAGGTCAATCAGATCACAGGCAACAGGCATGAATGGTATGAAGATGACACAAAGAATGTAATGTTACCTGGAATATCATTTGGCATGACCGGTTTTGGTAGGGGGAGTCAGTGATGGTCTGGGGAGGCATATCCCTGGATGGACACAAAGACCTTTGCAGGTTAGATAATCGCACACTAACTGCTATTAGGTATTGGGATGAAATCCTTGGACCAATTTTGTCAGAGCCTATGCTGGTACAGTGGAACCATGGTTCCTCCTGGTCCACAACAATGGCCAACCTTACATGACTAGTGTATGCAGGCAGTTCCTGGAGAATGAAGGAATTAATACCATTGATTGCCCTTCCTCCACGTTCATCTGACCTAAACTCAATAGAACACCTGTTTTATGTTTAAGTCTATCTGGTACTGTCAAGTTGCTCTTCAGATTGCCCAGGAACTCGGTGCCATAAACCACCAGAATTGGCAACTACACCAATGGTGCCCTGTGCAATTCAATCTGAGCACATGTGACTGAGGTGAAAGCTTCTGGATATGCCGTGGAGAACGTTATGTTGTCTGCAGCATCATTTAGCATGACCGGTTTGGTGAAGGGGTGATGGTCTCAACAGGCATATCCCTGGATGGACGCACAGACATCTCCCTCTCTCTCTCTCTCTCTATATATATATATATATATATATATGTGTGTGTGTGTGTGTGTGTATGTATTACATAATATCAGGAAAAATATCAGTAATGTCAGTTTAAAATCCAAAAACAAATGGGACCAGTCTCTGATCGCCTATGTTGAATTATCTTCAGCCTCCGCTTAAGAGACAGATATGAGCAGAGGCTGAAGAGTGTCTAACATATTCGACCAGACACTGGGACCCTTTTGTTTTTGGATTTGAAACCGATAGTACCAATGTTTTTTTCTGATCTGCTGTAACACATAATATATATCTCATCTGTCTATAACTGGAAGTGGGAACAATCCACTTCCGGTTATAGACAGATGAGATAGATTGGCTGAAGAGAGCTTGATATTGGGACCTAAAACGGTTTCCTAATCTCAGGTTTGGAACCGACTTATCTTATCTAAGCTTCTGAAAATAATATATATATATATATTGTGGCGTAATCTATGACTCGGATTACGTAATTAATTAAAAATCGAAATATTTAATTTCGGGCCAACAAGAAATGTATCGTTTTTTTTAATTTCATTTTCTTATCACCGAGGCAAATGAACGCAGTTTCGAGAGAGAGAGAGAGAGAGAGAGAGAGAGAGAGAGAGAGAGAGAGAGAGAGAGAGAGAGAGAGAGAGAGAGAGAGAGACCTTTTGATACAGGATGGAGACTTTTGGCCAGCCCGCCAAAACGTGTGCACGTGGAAAAGTTTCCACTGCGTCACCCAGCGACAGATGAACGAAGATGTGGATACCCCCCTCCACCAACAGCGAAAGAAACGAAGTAATGCCTGGGAGGAGCTCCATATCAACGGCGAGAGAAAAGAAATAATGTTTGGGAGAACAAGCTGGCGTTGTCAGAATACCAGGTGTTAATTTCTCGAACACAGGAGACGTGATATTTCGAGAATAACCCAAAACATTGGATGGATACGATAAAGGAACACCGCATGCTGTGAACTATTGCCTGAAACGAATAAAATGAAGGCTAAAGTCCACTTTAAAAGTTAAAAGAAAAATAGAAGAGAAAAGAAACATAAAAAAAACCGTGAGTTACCTCTCTCTCATATATTTAAGTCAACGAGTTCATATTGCCATTGTTTCGTTTGGACTGATACATTTTTTTGTTTTGATATATTTCTCGTTGGCATCTTCGAATAGTATACAAAGATACCCCTCCCCATCTTTATAATTTGTTCTTTTTTTATTTTCACTTAATTGCATTATTCCTCCCCTACCATAGTTAGTTCATTGTTTTATAATAAAATTTAATTTCGAAAATATTACAATTGCTTGTCGTGTTTTCCGTTATTTTCATACGCTGTTCGTCGTCTATTGTATATTTCTGGTTTTGAAAGAGTCTCCCCATATTTTTATTACAACGAGGTGTACCGAACGCAGGGCCTACATGTTTTAATGTCCATTGTATTTCATGAATGTCTTATCATCATTATTTTTTTTTATTACGAACTCACGAATGTGTTGTTATTATTGTCATTTTGCATTAATAATAATGGAATTCGTAATAATAATAATAATAATAATAATAATAATAATAATAATAATAATAATAATAATAATATATATATATATATATATATATATATATATATATATATATATATATATATATATATATATATATGCACATAAAGTTATGGGCCTGAGCAAAACCGGGATGAACTGCTAGTATGTATATAAAATAACTTTGTCTGTGTGTGTGTGAAATGTCTCTAACAAACTTCTCTCTGAATATTTGATATATAAGGTATTTGGACCTAGAGAACACTTTCACATTGGTTTTTAGCCGGTAAAAATAGCTCCTAAGTGGTCAATATTGAAACGAAACAGCTGACCTTAGTAGAAATCAATCGATTAACATTTAATCATGCGTATATATATATATATATATATATATATATATATATATATATATATATATATATATATATATATACTTTTAACTTTAATACGCTAAATTTTCAGCCTTTTTATTCACCTTACGATAACTCAGACGGTAATAACGAAGGTTGAAGGAGTAAATAACGACTATAACTGGAGTGCTGAATGTTTTGGTTTCGATTCCAGCTGATGGCAACAAAGTAATTTGTTTTTCTTTTTAACTTTTGAAACCATTGCTATCTATATATCGGGTACAATATAATAATCAATTGAGAATTAGCTCTGCAATAATAAATACAAAATGATGAACTTAAATATAATATTTATGCGTATTTTACAACCAGACAACACCAGGCAGCCTGCTAATACACACACATACACACACACACACACACACACACACACACACACACACACACACATATATATATATATATATATATATATATATATATATATATATATATATATATATATATATGCAGTGCCCCGCAAAAGTTTACAATACACATTTGAAACTGTCATTTTTTGTATTTCTAGCTTCCAAATGGTAATGAAACTTTTTTATAAACATAGAAAATGTAATGAAACTAAGATAGGCACAGTGGGAAAAATTAAAAAAAATAATTTAACACAACGTGAAAAGAAAACTCAATAATTAACAACGCAAAAGTTTCCAACACATTTACAAAATAATATCTAGTATTTTGTAGCATAACAATTATTGTTGATTACAACATGCAGACGTTTTGAGTAATCTCCTACGAACTTCTTACATGTGTCTTGTGTTATTTTATTCCATTCTTCCACACAAATTCTCTCCAATTCTCGCAGATTTGAAGGTTCTCTTCTATGGACCCGTAAGTTCAATTCTCCCCATAAATTATCTATAGGGTTGAGATCGGGAGATTGCCTAGGCCACTTTAAAACATTCACTTTATTTGAATTAAACCAATTTTGTGTGAGTTTTGCAGTGTCTTTTGGATCGTTATCATGTTGAAAGATCCAGTTTGATTTCAATTTGAGCAACTTCACTTTCTTTAAGGTTTCTTTTTCCAAGATACTCCTATAAAGTGCTCCATTCATTTTTCCTTTTATTATTTCCACTTTTCCTACACTTCCTGCATTAAACAACCCAGATCATAATAGATCCTCCTCCAAATTTTACTGTGTGAATGGTGTTTTTTGACTGGTATTCAGTACCTTTTTTCTCCAAACTTTTAGTGTTTTTGGAGTGCCAAACAAGTCAATTTTGGTCTCATCTGACCAAAGCACGTTATGGCAAAAGTCTAGAGGCTTGTTTGCATACTCATTTGCAAAATCAAGCCTAGCACAAACATGTTTTGGCTTAAGAAGGGGAGTTTCCCTTGCTGATCTAGAGAAGATGTCTTTAAGGTGAAGGGTTTTACTAATTGTGTCCTTGCTAACTTTAATTTCACTGTTTTCTAATTCTAGGCGAATCCATAACCTTCCTTGTTAATAACCTTTCAGCACGTTTGGTTATTTTTCGAGGACGACCTAATCTGGCCAAAGGAAGGGTTGATTTGTGAAATTTCCGGTGCCGAATTATTGTTCCAACAGAATTCAGTGAAAACATTCACAGTTGGGATATTGTTCTATATCCCAATCCACTTTGATGAAGACTTACAATTCATTTTCTGAGCTCTTGAACAATCTGTTTATTCTCTCCCATAATGCTTACAATACGGTTATTAGATAAAGAATGACGCAATATTTTTACTAATTGCTTGCTTCGATGTCGTTGTTGTTCACAAGAATGACACGGGAAAACATATAGTAGGTGGTTTACAAGCGTATTAAGGAAAGGTACAAGGATACAGAGAAAGATAAAGAGAATAGGAGTATTTGCAGTCTGTATATATATATATATATATATATATATATATATATATATATATATATATATATATATATATATATATTCCTCTTATTCGTCATGAATTTTAAGTTAAGTCCACTTGATGTTAGCTGTGGTTTTTCTGTAGCCGGATAATTACGCGTGGTCGCGCGTGATTTGAAAGTCTGGGTAGGTTTATCCATAAAAGGCCTTGAGTGAAATTTGAAAATCAAATAAGAGACGTGTTACATTTAACAATTTAAAGCCAAATAACAATTTTTCCAGAGAGAGATATATTTCGGAGATATACACACCTTTAATGGATAAACCTACCCAGACTTTCATATATATATATATATATATATATATATATATATATATATATATATATATATATATATATATATATATATACAGATTGAAAAAGGAGTGTATATCTCCGAAATATATCTCTCTCTTTATAAACATTCGTTTATTTTATAAAGGTTAAAACAAATTTGCGTTGTTATTTGGCTTTAAAGTGTTAAATGTAACACGTCTCTTATTTGATTTTCAAATTTCACTCAATGCCTTTAATGGATAAACCTACCCAGACTACATATATATATATATATATATATATATATATATATATATATATATATATATATATATATGTATATATATATATATACATATATATACATATATATACATATATATGCATACATATATATACATATATACATACATATATACATATATATATGCATACATATATATATACATACATATATATATACATATATATATATGTATATATATACATACATATATATATATACATACATATATATATACATATATACATATATATATACATATATATACATATATATATATATGCATACATATATACATACATATATACATATATATATGCATACATATATATACATATATATATACATACATATATATACATACATATATATATTTACATACATATATATATGCATACATATATATACATACATATATACATATATATATATATATATATATATATATATATATATATATATATATATATATATATATATATGTATGTATATAATCAACAAATAAATAAAATATATTATCCCTGTGTTGCTTTATATTATTGTAGCTTGATAATTAATAGCCAATATTTCCTTTGAGGTTTTAGCTGAATCTATCAATTAAGGTTTTTATAGAACAAGAATTTCGTTTGTTGTTGTTTCTTTTTCAGACCAATATTGTTTGTTGGACCAACCGGGACAGGGAAAAGTGCATACGTCCAGGACAAATGTATGAAAGGAATTTGCAAGGATAAATATTTGCCGACGTTTTTGAATTTCTCTGCACAAACTGGTGCCAACCAAATTCAAGTAAGAACACACTAGCCCCCCCCTCCCCCTATTTAATTTTCATTAACATTCATGTATTCTTTGCAACTTACACTTTACTAGTGCTACCAGATCAGGCTGTCTAAATGGTATCAACCCCCTGACCTAAAATGTACGAAACACCAATGTTATTTTTTTCCTTTTGCAAAACTCAATCTTATTCTGCAAAGCCACAAACAAAAATTTTCCTCTACAAAACAACCAAACCAAACACCATGAATAAATATTTGAAGATGTATAAAGGTTGAAACATAAAAATGACCGGAATATGATTGAATCTGGAAAGACTTGATATGCCGTAAAACAAAACAACCAAACTAAACACTATGAATAAATATTTGAAGATATAAACAACTATAAATATAAAATCGTTTTTCCAAAATTATTGATTCAGCATTAAATAACTTGAAAAGGTTTGATATGCCTGTAAAAAAACAAAGCAACCATACTAAACACCATGAATAAATATTTGAAGATGTAAACACCTTAAAGCATAAAATCTTTTTTTTCCTAAATTATTAGGCTTCAGCATTAAATGACCCAAAAGGGTTGATACGCCGTACCAAATCAAACTACTCGCACGTTAATGAAAAAGATATTCTTTCTCAGAATATACAAACATTACTTATACTTAGGAACTTCCGCATCAGGCAAAGTAAATGGTCTATTAAAGCACTTGTTTGGCAATCCTGTTGTTTAGTGTGGTCTCTGATTTCTAATTCGATCATTCCATTTGATCCTTAGTATCTTTCCAAGACACTTGGAGTTAAACGCATCTAACTTCTTCTCTTGGCCAATTTTGAGATGCCAAGTTTCACTTTCGTAAAGCAATGCGGCCAAGACGTTGCTGTTCTAAAATCTTAATTTAGATCCGAGATTGATTTTCCTTTTTTGTTTCTCCAGATCTTATGTCTTACGACTGAAGCCAGATCCACAGCATCCCTCTAGCTTCTTCCTTTTACAATCAAATCTCTCTGAATCGTTTGCTTCCAGCTCATTTTTGGTCTTCCCCTTCTTTTTCCATCAATGGTCTATTTAAGCACTTGTCTGGCAATTCTATCTGGGTCTAATCTTCGGGCATGTCTGAACCAGCGTAGATGTCGTTTGCAGATTATTGATAATACTACTCGTTGGTTAATGCACTCTCTGATTTAATTAGTTGATTATCCCTGAATGTATGAAACAAACATTAAAAAACATACATTATTAAAAGATAATATATTCTGAAACTTATAAAAGGGACAACAGTTGACTATAGGTTTCTGAATTTCAAAATTATAGAGAACTTTTGTGGAATATATATATATATATATATATATATATATATACATATATATATATAGTCTCTTTATTATACAAACATTATTGGTTACATATGTGCATACATGTTTCAGTGGAATCTTGATTTAGAGAAACTCACCTCATCAAACCGAAAAAAGAAGCTTCCTTTTTGGTCTGATGTGGGTCTGAGGTAGGTCTCTCTAAATTAAGACTCCACTGAAACATGTATGCACATATGCAACCAATAATGTTTGTATAATAAACAAACTATATAGCTTCTCTGTCCTGCATTGAGCACTCTTTAATAATCACACCGGTTTCAGTGGATTTATGTATAGGAAACCAAACAATACAACCATTATATATATATATAAGTCAGAATGTGTGTGCGTGTGTGTGTGTGTGTGTGTGTATGTATGTGTGTGTGTATATGTGTGTGTGTGTGAGAGGACAACTCTCAACCTATATACTCCGCGAAATTTTGGATCTACAGACTTGAAATTTTGTATATAGGGCATTCAGATATGTGGAAAACATTTTAATCGATTTTCATCCAGAAAAAAAGCAGCTAATGGGTCAAAGTTGTAAAAATTGGTACTCAGTGGTCATCGGATTTTATCTGTCAACTGTTTCACGAATGTGCATGCATGAATCATTTACATGATAGCTTCCTTATGCATAGAATAGTTAGGTCTTTAAACACTTGTCAAAAATCGTTTAAAGTTGGCCTAATGGTTATCGTACTTGACTCACTGTGTTTAGGTTTTGGTTTCGACCTCAGCTCGAGTATTTATTTTTAGAAAAACATAATACCTGTATGCACATATCTTAGTTTCTGTATAAATCAAAATATAATATTTATGCATATTTATGACCAGGCAACGCTGGGCAGCTAACTAGTATATATATAAAACTCAGTGTCTGTGTGTTCGAGAAAGAAACGTTAGAAAATCTGCATAAAACCTAAAAGTGTATTCTTATGAAAGGTATATCAAATGAAATTTCTATAAATTTTCTTGTTTCGGTTGGTTGATCATAATGTGGCTCCGAGTGTTCTTGTTTCAGCCATTATTCTAGCGTTTCAATCTTTATGATCGTCATCAGGAGTAGGTATTTTGCAAAAAAATTTTGTTTAGAGTGGATGAAACGCGGAATATTCAGTGTAGCTTAAACACCATATATATTTATAACTTACTAATATATATATATATATATATATATATATATATATATATATATATATATATATATATATATATATATATATATTCAATTATATTTCACTCTTTGCGTAGTAATCCTTTTGCTTAGAAGCTCAATGGATATTAAACATAACATATATATATGTAAAATGAAATATTTTAACATTTTGAGGATATTTTAAATAGGATTGCTTCTAGAGTAATTGGGGGTATTTTGATGGCTGCCATAATGTTGCATAGGTGACGGATGATGCTGAGAAAATATTGTATGTATTGCAATTGCGGATCTGGGCAAAGTCCGATGTTAAATCCGATTGCTGAGTGATGACGTCAATTTTTCATTCCAATCAAAGAGTTGGGCTCATTAAATAATGGGAAGCACATATTTTAACCTAAAATGGACTGTCGACGAGAAGACAAGACATTCCAAAGGAACAAACAGATTCCGATTAAGGAATATGGTTCATGTTAATATAAGACATGAATAAAGTCAGTCAAACAGAGAGAGAGAGAGAGAGAGAGAGGGAGAGAGAGAGAGAGAGAGACAGCCAGCAGTGACACTTCTACCATCGGTGTACTGACCAATCCCCTCACGAACCTCGATACTGACCTAAACTCTCTCTTATCATGCTATCACTGTAATGTAAATAAAACTTTGTTGATTTAACAAGTTGCTGTTTGAAAAATTTATATGTAGAAAATATAAAAATACGTGATGAACAAATTAGGGACAAGGCCATTCAAAAGTGTGGGGATAATGGGTGTCGTTGGTCATCCTTGGTCTCAAATACTTAAAATTGTCAATCCTACTTATTTTTTTAAATTTTTATTTATTTTTAATTGTTTATTCTACGCTTGACTAGAAATATCTCAGTCACCACAATACCACACTCACTCCAGGGGATGTCCTACTTAAGAAAAACCCAAGCTTGTGTGTGAAAAGAGGAGTCAAGTATGAGTATGTGTCCCCCGCTTGAGCATGGCATGCGCAGTTCAAGGTCCTGTTGGACCCCAGCCCTTTGGGTGAGTTTTTAAGCTTCTAGTCTCTAAAATAGGGGAGTGAATGAGCTCCCTCCGCTCTGGTGTTAGAAAACCTCCAAGATTCCCACTCCCCACTTTTATTTCTTTTCATCTCTGGCCTTTATCTCCATTGTGAACTCATCTCGGAAGGACTCTACCTCTGCCCACCTCTTTCTTTTCACCTACACTTAAAGATTGATCCCACTCCCACTTAGATCCCACTCCTACTTAGAGATTGATTTTTTTTTTTTTTTTTTTGCAAACCGAAAAACAGTGGGTGGTCTATTATTTAGAAAGGGTGGGGGGAAGAGCCTTACTTACAAATTTTTGTTGTTTCTTGTTTATTCCCCATTCCCTCGCCAATGAAATGTTATTACCGTGAACAAGTTGTTGTTTGATCAGAAACACCACAGTTAAAAGCGTATATAAACTATTGGCACGCATTTGTTAAAAGTGCAATCAATAAATTACATAGACCGACAATGTTACAATAACTCTAGATCAGTGTATGATTGTTGAATAGAATAGACAAAGGACGAATCATTAAATACCTTACACTTTTAATCACCTTGTACCTAATTTGTTAAAAATTTACACCGTATTTTGTATATTTTTTCAAACAAATAATTCAAAGTGTAACAACTGTTCTAGACTGAAGCAATTTTTCTTTTTGTCCTAATCCAGAGTATTCCCTTTAGGGAGGCATATTTTTCTCACATTATAAACAGATCCTGTGTTTAAATCTACCCTCATGGGGCGGTAGGTACATAGGGATGCGATTCTAAAATCTCATCGAAAAACTATATATATTTTCTTTTTACTTTTTATTTTTGCGATTCATTCATTTGCTTTCTGAATTGTTCTTTCACAGAATATCATCATGTCGGCACTAACGAAACGAAGAAAAGGAGTCTATGCTCCCCCTGTGGGGAAACGGTCCATAATATTTGTGGATGATTTGAACATGCCGGCCAGAGAAGTTTATGGGGCACAGCCGCCAATAGAATTGCTGCGACAATTTTTTGACAACGGCCATTGGTAGGTTTGATTCATTTTCAGAAAAATAAATAGATAAATGAATAAATGAATAAATAAATAAATAATAATAATAATAATAATAATAATAATAATAATAATAATAATAATAATAATAATAATAATAATAATAATAATAATAATAATAATAATAACTAGTGGGACCTGTGAAAACTCCACAGTGGCATCTTTCATATGTAATATATTGCTGCTGCGCATTCTGTGGATGTTCCGCATGAATGAAGACCCCGCAATATTATTGTAGCCCTTTTGTTAAAACTGTAAAAGTATTTATCTAAATAATCTGGTTAATGCAGTGTCAGAATATATCTGATTATTACGGTTTATCTCCAATATTCTTATAGGAGTCTGCGACATATTTCCATTGTATGGACGTCTGGTGCGAACGGAAACCTCACAATATCATTATACTATCTTTAGAAAGAATAGATACTATCCTTCAGGCGACTTTATTTTAGTTTCACATTCGGGCCAAAAGCGACATCATTCATTTTTAGTTGTTTATTTTTATATTGTGTCTTTGGTGATCGGGAGATCCTATTTATTAAAAAGGATAATAGAAGGTGATAACATACCACGAACATTAAATTAGTGTATCTATATACTAATTTAATGTTTGTAGTATGTTATTATTTTCTATCCTTCTTTTTAATAAATAGGATCTCCCGATCGAATAATTTATAATCTGAAAACCGTGATACACGTACGTACATTAAAGATACTATGGTACTAATATATTGATGATGATGATGATGATGATGATGATGATGATGATGATCCTCATCATCATCATCATCTGTTACACATGTAAAACAAAGAAACCTCACATGGAATCATGAAAAATGAAACTATATAATTATAAGTTAATCCCTCCCCTCCAAAAAAACAAAACAAAAAAAACTTGTAGTACCAGCAGAAACTGGTGCCACAAATAAGCGGAAATGGCAAAAAAGCTCGAAGTGATCTGGAAGATGAAGAAAGACCAGATAACACCACTAATAGTAGAAGCGCAAGGAAGCATGCTGATAAACTTTGATAAAAGAATGGGAGAGATTGAAATCAGAGGGATGGCTAAGAAGATACAACATATAACAATAATGGAAACGGCAGAAATATTAAGGAAAACCATTGAATGCAGAGACCAACACACATTGGCTACAGGCACTAGCCGGACATATAGAAACTGCTATAGATGTAAAAACACAAAGAAACCTCACGTGGAATCACGAAAACTGAAACTGTATAATTCTAAGTTAACCCCCCCCCCATCCCTCGCAAAAAAAAAAATAATGTAATACTGGCAGAAACTGGCACTACACCAAATAATTGAGAAAGGTCAAGGAGGATGAAAAGACCGAGGAGATAAAACACTAACCAAACCTCCACTAAATGAGAGCAAAGAGGATTGGGACCTTAGGGATGTTTATTGCCACCCAGGAGGTTCTGATAAAGACCAATGGTCGCTACCAACGAGAAATCAAGGGTAAACTGCTATTGCAATAATGCAAACTAATTTGTAAAACTTATTGAAATAGGTGGTGAGTACTAGAAATCTGGGGAGACTTGTTGTCACTCAAACTCCAGGGAACACCACAGGTTGTTCTCAAAGAGAATTCTTTGAGGATAACTTGTGTGAAAACTCCTAGCAAATAATAATAATAATAATAATAATAATAATAATAATAATAATAATCTGCGCCCCCTTCTAAAAACAGTGGTGGAATCTACACTGAGACAATTTTTATTTTTGTACCTTTTCTTCACGTTAAAAAACGACCCTGGTGTCCAACTCTGTCCTGTGGGGAGGCATAGTAAATAGGTACATCAAATTGTTCCATACCATAGTTGTGAAGGGTCTACGAGGACTGGGGAGCACTCACCAGACCTCTACTGGAAAAGTATGGAGAACACTGGGGCTTGTGGAGGCTTTTTTCCACTCCAACCCCAGGGAAGACCAATAGTCATTGTTAGCAAGAAATTAAAGGTGAGCGACTGTTGCAATAACATGATATCGTCTGTGATTGTTATTGAGAGAGGTGGAGGGCACTGGGAATTTGGGAATACTTGTTGTCACTCAAACTCCAGGGAACACTACAAATTGCCAGTGAGTGATCGCAGATTATGGCCCGTGTAAGAATTTCTAGTGAGTGAACAAAAAATAATCACAGGAGTACTAGGAACGATCTCAAAAACCTAAAAAAAAAAAATCATTAGAAAAATTAGAGTCAAAGGGAAGGCTAAAAAATTGTAACAGACGACAATAACGAAAACAGATGAAATCTTAAAGAAAATTCTTGAATGCGGAAACCAACCCATATAAAATGTGAACATCAGTCGCATGAAACGTGTAACAAATATAAAACAAGCAAAACAGAACACGACCACAAAAGAGAGAGACTAACCCCTCATTCCCCCTTCCCCAAATGATGGTGTTGGTTTCAGTTTGAACCACAACAAATAGTCGTTTAAGCTCAAGGAAGATCGAGGAGGGAAAACACCAATCAGATCTCCACTGGAAAAGAACACTTGAGACCTTGGTGAGGTGTTTTGCCACTCAAACATCAGGGAGTACCAACAGCAGTTACCAGTAAGAAATCAGTGGTAAGTGTCTGCTGAAATAACACAAAGTCATTTGCAATGGTCAATAGAAGAGATGGAGAGCAGTATTTTTATCACGATCATCGGTAGATTTGATTGTTGAGAAGAAGTTCCTCCATTGAAGGGGGAGAAGGGGGAGGAGGGGGAGTAATATCAGTTTAACAACCATTTTCCATACTGGAATATGGTTTAGAAATTGATTTCCAGACTAACCTATATCTGACCAGGTCTTTATTTATCCCTCTCTTTCTCTCAAGTTCATCTTTATCTCTTCCTCCCGTGTTTTGCTTGGCCTTTCTCTGCCAACTGATCCTGCTACCTCAACTGTTCTACAAAAACTAACTCAATAATTTTCATCTATATTTTCAATGTGACCAAACCAACAAAGGCTCTTGTTTTGCACACTTCTCTCCTTACAGTCTCCAGCATTAATCTTCTTCTGAGATCATCAGATCTAAGTCTGTCTTTAAGATTCACATTACATGTATCATTCTCGTATAATTTCTCTCCATGCAACGCATATCCTCTACCCTTACTGGCCAAGTTTCACTTCCGTACATCAACACACTGCATACACACGACTGATAGACTCTTCCCTTGTTCGACATTGGTAACACTCTGCTAGTTAGTATAGATGGGAGCAGCTCTGAAATTGGGATATACGAACATACTCTCATGTAGTTTGGACTGCTAGATGAAGCGATGTACGGCACATGGAGTAACACGTCGTGACAGATTTAGTGGAGAGGTGAAAACCAGAGGCGTACTTTCAACCACGTCTCCACGTTGTTGATGTTTTTGTTGTTATTATTTAAAAATAAGAAAAGTCGGAAAATTGATCATCATTGTATGAATCTGAAGATTCTATTGTTGGCATTGGTTTCCCTGATATTTTTCTAGTCAGAATTCTTTCTAGGAAGATATCAGGGATTATAGAAAGGGACTAGGTGAAGGTTGCTAACAATCTAGGTGAAAGTGGTTTTTGTGGAAGGGACCACATGAAGATTGCCAACATCCTAAATGAAAATGATTTTTGTGGAAGGGACCACATGAAGATTGCCAACATTCTAAGTGAACGTGTTTTGTGGAAGGGACCACGTGAAGGTTGCCAACATCCTGAGTGAAAGTGATTGGACATGAGTTATATTCATATTTCACATCAAAACGTAACGAATTTTATAAGCAAGACATTTATAAGTTCGTTGACAGACGGAATTAAGATATAAAGAGCAAAGGTCGTTAATTTTATGGATAAAGATTTCCAAAAACATAGTTTTTCCTTTTCAAAATGAATTTTAAATCAGCAAAAACTTATGCACTGATATTTGTTTTCCTAGGTATGATTTGAAGGACACAAGCAAGATAGATCTGATCGATATTCAGTTCCTTGCGGCCATGGGACCCCCTGGGGGTGCACGCAATGAAGTGACCCCTAGATTTTTACGCCATTTTAATATCGTTGCTATGAATCCGTTCAGTGAAGATTCAATGACACGAATATTCTCAACTCTAATAGCCATTTACTTCCGGGTAAGTAAAAACATTACCTTCTTTTTTTTTTCTATTTTCTTTTCTTTTTTCTTTTTCTTTGCTTTTTTTTTTCTTTCTTTTTTTGTTTTTACTTCCGCGTAAGTAAAAATATATTTTTTATTTTTTTCCTATTTTCTTTGTTGTTTTTTCTTTTTTCTTTTCTTTTCCTTTCTTTTTTGTTTTTATTTTCGTGTAAGTAAAACCATTTTTCTTTTTTTCTATTTTCTTATCTTTTTTGTTTCTTTTTTCTTCTTTTTTCTTTTCTTATTTCTTTTTTCATTTTTTTCTTTTTCTTTTCTTTTTGGTTTTGTTTTTCCTTTTTCTCTGTTTATTTTTTTTTCTTCTTCTTTTTATGCTTATTTGGGTTCGTCAACTTGTGTAGAGAGAAGCAAATCGATGTTTTAAACTAAATAGCTACCACTTATCAAGGCCAGGACGGTTACTTGAGGATGGGATTAATGACCTTCTCGGCTGGATAGTGAGACTACACTAGGATGATTGGTAACGAGGATTGAAATTAGTCAGAAATTGATTATTTAAGAGGATGGCTCGACAAGAATTTGTTTCACCTTCAAAATGACAACTTTTATAGGTTTTTGAGTATGCTGAAAACAAGTATCGCATTTAAATCTGGGGCAAACAAATACTTTTCCTGATATTTAGATATTTATTATCCGATGTAATTTCTACTGTTTTCACTGGTGGTTATGTTTGCTCGCGCAAGCGCGCATTCAATTTTTGCATGTAATGTGTAATGCAAAATATTTTTATGATACTTATCTTTACGGATTTTTCGTCTTCACTATAAATACCGGAAACACATGCTTCTCGGTGTTAGGACAACCCCAGTCTAATACTTGCCAGTCAAATTGACGTTCAACGAATCTCTTTCTAAGCTGTTTTTATATCTTATTTAATAAACTTTATTATATATTATTATTGTTTTATTTCATACTGAGTTTGTGTCTTTCTTCCGGATCCCTTATCAATCCACCACTATATGGAAGTCGCAAAGTATTATTTTATCTTCTATTATATAAAATAAAGATTGTGCGTGCATGGACGAAGTGCCTTCAATAAGTTTACAAACATATTTGTACAGACATTTAAAATTATCGTAGACTCTTGGAAATTCAGTATGTTATTGCTATATATCTTATGAGATGACTGAACAATTTTTAAGAGTTCAGGTTCAAATGAACAGCTACAACACTAATTGGAATACACTCTACTAAAGCCTGATTGTCACGGCTGGTGAATTTCAAAAATGCAATCTAGGCGTGGGGATACTTTAGAAGAACGATATGCAATAAAATTTTGTTTTAAACTTGGAAGAAATGCCACAGAAACTTAAGGAAGAAAATGCCACAGAAACTTAAGGAAGAAAATGCCACAGAAACTTAAGAAGAAAATGCCATAGAAACTTAAGGAAGAGAACGCACAGAAACTTAAGGAAGAAAATGGCACAGAAACTTAAGGAAGAAAATGCCACAGAAATTAAAGGAAGAAAATGTACAGAAACTTAAGGAAGAAAATGCCACAGAAACTTAAGGAAGAAAATGCCACAGAAACTTAAGGAAGAAAATGCACAGAAACTTAAGGAAGAAAATGCCACAGAAACTTAAGGAAGAAAATGCCACAGAAACTTAAGGAAGAAAATGCCCCAGAAACTTAAGGAAGAAAATGCCACAGAAACTTAAGGAAGAAAATGCCACAGAAACTTAAGGAAGAAAATGCCACAGAAACTTAAGGAAGAAAATGCCACAGAAACTTAAGGAAGAAAATGCCCCAGAAACGTTATGTTGTTCAAAGTTTTATAATATGCTTTTTATTATTATTTTTTAATCTTTTTGCCAATTTAGGCGGAAGAATTTAGCTCCGAATATCTCAGCTTTGGAAACTTGATTGTCCAGGCGACCCTTAAGGTATACAAGAGTGCCATGAGCCAATTGCTGCCGACACCTGCAAAATCCCATTATGTGTTCAACCTGCGCGACTTCTCTCGTGTCATATTGGGCGTTTGTCTCATCAAACGACAACAAGTTGACGATAAAAAGGTTATGATCAGGTGTGTATAGTTTCCTTATTTTTTTCCCTCTGGCTTTTTCCCATCACTTGATGTTCGTTTTATCTCGTTTTCTTCCAAAGTGGACAAAAATATAAAAGTATAACGTAACATTTTTATATTACATATCATATTGTATTGAGATTAACTTGGAATGACGGAAAAAAGCAGGATAATAAATAAAAGTTATATCCTAGATAGTAAAGAGATTACAGTCAGGAATGCAGCTACGATTGCTTTGATAATTTCAAAATGAAAAATATAAATATTTTATTGTATGTACACTGAGACATTGGATTGAGGGGATGTATTAAAAAACAGGCATTTTTTTTATCAAGAATCAACAAAACAAAAAGGGATGAAAAACATATATACAAAAAATAAATGTTACCAAAGGCAAGTTATTCTTTTACCTACCTTCTTTTTTGATCGCTATTTCGTATCACTTGCTGGGTGTTTTTTTTTATCTCCTTTTTTTCAAATTTTAACGCATCCAAAAACCAAGCTTTTATCTTTTCACAATAAACGCTCTGACCACCATTTGGTCCCTATTTAAATGGCTCTCGCCAAAAAAAAAAAAAGGCTCCCTGTTTTGACAAATTTCTAGATCTGATCTTTACTCCTGACCTGAAATGGAAGACTCACATCATGTTGCCAAAGTCGCGGGAAAAATGTTACCGTTTCAGAATGTATCCTCTAGCTGTATAAGAGCCAAATACGTTCTAAAATGGAGTACTTGTTGTCATATCTGGACGGGAGCTATCTGGAACTCCATATCCTGTCTTGACAAATTCACAACCAGATTTGAAACTTAATAAATGATGCCTTTTTTCTTTGCTGCATAAAAAAGTGCCCTTGTGTGAAATTTCATAAAAATCGGCCCAGCCGTATTCGAATCAATAAAGGAACGAACACACACACACACACACACACACACACACACACACACACACACACACACACACACACACACACACACACACACACAGAGAGGGAGAGTTCCTTTTATATATCAGGTTCAGAAGAAAGTTCATGTTGAATTTTTAATCTTGATTTCAAATGATATATTTTAAAATAAGTTTTCGTTATAATACCTCTACTTTATACATCGTTTTAAAGAGCGTTTTTCGCTCTATCTAATCGTTTAAATTGCAACCTTTTAAAAACAATTGTCTTCTTTTCAGAACGTTGAATACAAAATGGGGAAAAAAGCAAATTCGCACAATTTTCTTATTTCAATTCAAGCTAGGCTGAAAAGCTGCTGAAACAGTTCACGATATCAATGAAGCCTTTGGCTCAGGAACTACTACTGAACGCAGAGAATAATAGTAGCTTAAGAAATTTCGTGGCACCAACGAGAGTCTGGAAGATGATGAGCGTAGTGGTTGGTTATCGGATGTTGACAGCGATCAATTAAGAGCCTTAGTTGAAGCCACTTCATGCACAACTATTCGAGTACTTGCTCTGAATTAGACGTAACATATACGAAGATTTCCAACCACTTGAGAGAGATTGGAAAGAAAAAAAAACTTGGTAAATGGATGCCCAATGAATTAAACAACAGCCAAAAGAAACGCTGTTATGAAGTGTCATCATCCCTTCTTTTACGCAACGAGAACGACCCGTTTCTCGACCTGGTTGTGACTTACGATGAAAAGTGTGTGCTTTACGACAATCGACGACGCTCAGCTCAGTGGTTAGACACTGACGAAGCTTCACGACCTTTCCCAAAGCTAGAGTTGCACCAAAAAAAGGTCATGTTAACTGTTTAGTGCTCTGTTACTGGTCTTCTCTATTACAGTTTTTTGAATGCAGGCGAAACTATTACGGCGGAGAAGTTCTATCAACAAATGGATGAAATGCATCAGAAACTTTGACAATAATATCTAGCATTAGTCAGCAGAAAATGCCTAATTCTCCTCCATGACAATGCCCGACCGCACGTTGCTAAACCGACCCTGCAGAAGTTAAACAAATTGTGTTATGAAACTCTACCTCATCCACTGTACTCTCCAGACCTCTGACCTACCGGAAACTACTTTTTAAAGCAACTTTCTGCGTGAGAAATGCTTCAAAAACCTAAGCGATATCAAAAACGATTTCAGAGATTTCATCGCCACCAGAACGCAAGATTTTTACGTTACTGGCATAAATACACTTGTTTTCCGTCGGAAAAAGTCTGTTGGTCCTGATGGTGCTTATTTCCATCCATAATTTTTTGTTTGAGTCGAGACATCTGAATTTAAAAGATAAAAACTGCAAGAACTTCCTTTTCAACCTAATAGAGATTGCGACAAGATCATGTAGAGGTGCTCAAAACAGATAATAAATAAAAATTACAACAAAGTTGGCAACGAGATTCAGGTCAGAAATGTAGTCGTGATTATTTTGTGATTTCTACGTTGGCAAAAATAAGGCCAGAAACTATCTAGAACTTGTCAACAACATGTAAACTGCTTTCAGAATCCTGGGCTGAAACATGTGCGTCAAGATGCACTACCTGTTTTCACATATGGACAAGTTTCCTGAGGTCCTAGGTTTAATGAGTGATTAGCAGGGAAAGTAATTCCATCAGTCTCTGAAAAAGATGGAGAATAGGTATCAAGGTCGCTGAGGTGCAGTTATGATGGCTGACTACTGTTGGAATCTGAAAAGAGACCTCCTTGCCACTGAGCATTCAAGAAGTTTGAAGAAACGGAAATTCAAGCCCTGAAGTTTGAACAATAGTAAGGTAATATGCAATTTACATGTACTTACCATTGTCAGTGCCCACCATTCAGCTTATGGTAATCAATATATATTATTGGTAAGACATTTTCTTTCTTAAAAACATTTAGGATGATACGTGTTGATAAAAATCAGCTGACAATGCCACAAAAATGTAATCGATTTTGTCACAAGATCTGATTTTTATTTCCAGTCAACTCGGCACAAAAAACCTGACCTTATGGAGAGAAGTGGATGCTATTTCCTGATTCAGCAGTGCAAAAATATGCTAAATCCGTTGTAGGAATCTAGACAACATTCAAAAAATAAAAAATTGTTGTTTAGTGAATTTTTTTCTAAATCTTAGGCATTATTCATCCGGGGCAACGCCAATCAATAATATACCAACTTTGTAGATGTTTGTTTTTGTAGTTATTGTTTTAATTTTAGCTGCACATACAAACACAAATACGCACGCACACTGTCCTTTATATATAATACATGGAATTCAGCCGTTGTCGATTATGACGCTTTGCTGGCTAATTAAAACAACTCTCTCTCTCTCTCTCTCTCTCTCTCTCTCTCTCTCTCTCTCTCTCTCTCTCTCGCGCGCGCTCTCTCGCTCTCTTCTGTCCGGCCTTCATCCCCATTTGAGAATGCATCTGCTGCCGGTCAAGTTGATTAAGATCATCAAAGATGAATGGTTTGTTGTGACGGGAAATTGTTATGCAGCATTAGCTATTGATGGTTGCAGCCTAAAGTCTCACACGGATCATCGATTGTGTACGAGGTTTTTCGAATGATTTTATAAACTTTTCTTGTTTATCTATGAGAGGGAATATTAAGGCAAAGTGAGTATAGGAAACCAAATCAAGTACTCCACTACCACCACCATCCCCACCATCACCTGATGCGACCGGATCAGGCTATTTAACATTAATGTTATTGTTTTTTTTCCTTTTCCTTTATAAAACTCAATCATGTTCTGCAAAGTCAAAAGCAAAAACAATAACTTTCCTGTACAAAAAAGGTACTTCTACAGAATTGGGGACGAGATTTTGTAGTCGATAAATGGAGTTTTTAGATAAAAAAAAAAGGTTTCTACTGATATTAGCTTCCAAATTATGCAGTCGAAATTAGCTGAATATTACTGAAGTTTAATCGTGTTAGCAGGTGAAAAATTTCCGCCATCTTGTTTTAAACCAAAACGGAAAATTACCTCCCTTTTGAATTTTCCTGTGTCTTACGATCGTTAATTTCATCAAATTCTATTTTTTATTTTTATTAATAAATAATTTTCTACCTCATCGATTTTCGTAATTTTTTGATGCAATCATCTTTAAAATACAAGGAATACGTAAGATACCATTGTTTTCATGTGAAATTCAGTTTTACCATTTCCGAAATTTCGTCCCAATAGTGTAGAAACACACACACAAAAAAAAAAAACATGAATAAAATGTTAAAGATATAAAGAACTTGAAACATAAAAGTTTTTTTCCTAAAATTACTGGATTCAGCATTGAATAACACGGAAAAGGTTGATATGTCGTAAAACAAAACAACCAAACCATCATGATCATCATCATGATCATCATTATTAATTCTAGAGCTGTCTTTGTCCGAACTAATTAACAGAGTGTTATCACTGTTGACCAAGGAAAAATATATCCGACATATGTATGCAGTGTGATGATGTATTGAAGTAAAACCTGGCCAGTGAGGATTGAGGACAGGCGTTGCATGGAGAGAAATTATATGAAAATGATTCTATGAACATGTAATGTGAGTTTGAAGACAAGCTTAGATTTTATTATCTCCGATGAAGATTAAACATGGATAGTGTAAAGAGAGAAGTGTGCACAACAGGAGACTTTGTTGGTTTGGCCACATTAGAAAATGGATGCGAGCGCTTGGGTTATTAGTTGTACAACAGTTGAAGTAGCAGAGTCAGTTGATAGGAGAAGACCAAGGAAAACATGGGAGTAAATGATAAAGATGGATTTGAGAAAAAGAGGGATAAATAAAGACCTGGCAGAGATAGGTCAGTATGTAAATCAATTTCTAAAAGCCGCCCATGCTATGCCAGCATGTAAAACAGACGTTAAACTAGTATTTATTATTATTATTATTATTATTATTAGTAGTAGTAGTAGTAGTAGTAGTAGTAGTAGTAGTAGCAGTAGTAGTAGTAGTTAACAATGGAGGAATCAAACAAACTTACTGAGCTATTTAGATTGTCTTATAAATAGAGCTTAAAATATTACCATAGCAAAATAAATATATCTTTGGTGTGACATTATAGATTTATGTTTCAAAACATATGTCTATAAATATACATACGAAGGACGTTCCAAATTTATTGTAATCCCGAGCAACATCAGGTCTTTCTGCTAGTTACAGATAAATTTATATGGTAAAATAAATAAACAGGTGCGGGGGGGGACAAGGAAGAGGATAAGAAGGAGGAGGAAGGCAGTAAATACAATGAAAGTTATATGGCTTTATGAGCACAGTAAAAAAAAGTACTCAATGATTCTCATTTCAATCCCGAGCAACGTCAGGTATTCCTGCTAGTCTTTTGTAGACATTACATTTGTGCAAGGAAATACTGGATTTGTATGGAGATGCATATATAAATGCTGTTGCATCATCTGATGCCGTTATAATTTTGATAACTCACTTTTTTTTTTACAGGTTGTGGGTCCACGAAATAATGCGAGTGTTTTATGACAGGCTGATTGACGACAAAGATCGTTCTTGGCTTTTCACGTAAGTAGTGCCGATAATTCCACGATCACCTCAATCAAAA
The DNA here is from genome assembly GCF_053919585.1 of Euprymna scolopes. Classification (NCBI taxonomy): domain Eukaryota; kingdom Metazoa; phylum Mollusca; class Cephalopoda; order Sepiida; family Sepiolidae; genus Euprymna; species Euprymna scolopes. Next base: position 81,387,158 of record NC_136517.1, read on the forward strand.
ATTCTTGCTTTTATTATTATGCAGTTGCTGTTTTTTTTTTTTTTTTGCTGGGTTCTTCTTCTTCTTCTTCTTCTTCTTCTTCTTCTTTTTGTAGTAGTAGTAGTAGTAGTAATAGTAGTAGTAGTAGTAGTAGTAGTAGTAGTAGCATGTTGATGCGTAGATGAAATCATGGCTGTTGTTCTCCATAGACTTCAGTCCATTGTTGATCCGATTCCTTTTTGAAGACATAACATGATTTGAACTTGGCAGAATACATGGGTTGGGTTGCCATTACCTTTCCCAGTGCAGCGGCATCTGACTCACCTGTTTGCACCTAGATCATCCGCGTAACTGCAGTCGAATAACATAACTCTTAATACCATGGAACCGTTGATCTGCTAGAGATTCATCCTCCTCCACGACCATCCAACGTCCTGCTGTCGACGTCACCAGAGTTACCTTCTCCCAGATGCATGTCTTAACTAAGACTAGGGGTGCATTTCTCCCAGTGAATTAATGTGCCTCCAGATACCAACCTGGAAATTTCTTATGAGAGTATCAGCAGCAGTCGAAGGATGGATGGCAAGTGGTTGCATTAGCAGCAGGAGCAGCGTTTGTATTATTTCTGTTCTTAATTGTATTCGACCGATAATAAACAGAAATTGTTGAGATGGCATGGACACTTTCTATGCCTAGACAAGGAGCAGGCATGAAACGTCTACAAAGACACAGGGAGAGTTGGTTGTCATATATTGTTGGTGGATTCTAGCAAACAATGATGTGGACATCGATTACAAAACCAACATCGATCTATGATACGAGTGCCGTTCCAAAAGTAATGACTGCTGTTTTTTTTTTATTCCATCCAAATGGATAAGAGAGGATTGCAAATTGCATTGTTC
>NC_136517.1:81390538-81400538 GCF_053919585.1 Euprymna scolopes
TTTTCACATTAAACCAAATTTAGCAATTTCGTTTTTTATTTACTTTTTTTTCTTTAAATATGCAATCAGATCAGGCAGTTCAACGAACGTGTCGCTGGACATTTGTAAATTACATGTCAATTATAAATGAATTTACTGTAAAAAAACATTTTCCATTAATTTTGTTGAAATTTTTAAATTTTTATTTTTCATCTTTTGATAGCGAATTTCGTTTTCAATTTGAATCAGTTCAGATCATTTAGTGTGAGGGAATCGAAACGAATTTTGCAGAAAATTCAATTTTAGATTAATCTCTTAATATTTTCATATTGCTTATTCAAACGAGATTCTATTAAACTTTTAAAAGATTGTTTAATCGGATTTTGTTAGATTTTACAGCATTTTTTTTTTCAGTTTATTTATTGGGTTCGCCAAAAGGTTCGTTCCTTACTGTTTAAGAAAGAGGAAGCCAAACATCAATTTTAGAAACACAACCGACTTCATGTAATTAATTTTCCACGCTCAATTTGGAAAATCTTAAGTATGTATGTGATTTTTCTGGTTGTCAAACGGCAATCTTGTTAAACTACGGCTTTCATTTGGTCACTGTGGATTATATTTATGCCGGTCAGAGCGAAGAATATCGGCTATGTCTAAAAGTTCAGTGCACAAAGTTAAGACTCGGGAAGTGGACTCTGTTTACCTAAATATGGAATGGAAGTCAGTAAACATGTAACGAACTACGAAACCAAATTATGTTAGTTTTAACATTTCTTGTGCTATCATGAAACAATAAAAAAAATAATAAACTTTCATCTATCACATTTCTATGAATAGATATTTTTGATTTTATACTTCTGTTATAACAAAAAATAAATAAATAAACGAGAATTTTTATTATTTACATTTCTATAACTGGTGACTTTTTGAAATAATATATTTACGTCTTTCAGAAGTTTTATCACAGACCTTTTCCATAAATAATGTGCGTTATAAAAAAACTTATTTTAAACATTTGTATAATAAAAAGTTTCTTAAAATGCATACATGGAATTTTAATGCATGAAAGTTTTTTATGAACACTTCTTGTGTTGATAAAAAAAACGAGGCTTATTTTAAACATTTGTATAAAAAAGTTTTTTTAAAATGAATAATAATTGGAAGCGATGCAGATACTTTAAATATTTAGAAGATTATTTATAGAAATATAAGCTATGAAATATATGAAATATAAGCCATGAAATATATGAAATATATAAAATATAAGCCATGAAATATATGAAATATAAGCTATGAAATATATGAAATATATGAAATATAAGCCATGAAATATATGAAATATATGAAATATAAGCCATGAAATATATGAAATATATGAAATATAAGCTATGAAATATATGAAATATATGAAATATAAGCCATGAAATATATGAAATATATGAAATATAAGCCATGAAATATATGAAATATATGAAATATAAGCTATGAAATATATGAAATATAAGCTATGAAATATATGAAATATAAGCCATGAAATATATGAAATATATGAAATATAAGCTATGAAATATATGAAATATAAGCTATGAAATATATGAAATATATTTCATAGAAGCTATGAAAGTTTAAGCTAATTTTTTTAAATAAAATATTTCCATATGAATATATTTTAAATATTAAAAAAGATATTTATAGAAACGAAAAAAAATAATAGTTTATTAACTTTTTTTTATTATTTCGTAATAAAAAAAGAAGTGTTCCAATATGGTTTTGTTTTTCGTTTCATATTTACTGATTTCCATTCCATATTTAAATAAACTCAATCCACTTCCGGCATTTTTGCAAACTAAATTTTTGGTCATAGCCAGAATATCTCTCAATGGAATTTTTCTTTTTCGGAATCAAGCAAACCATGTCTGGCAGATATGTCTTGTAACAACATTCTTTCCATATAGGGTCAAGATCACGGTGTAGTATCTGTTCTGGTGCTACACTCCAGCTTTTCTATTCTCGATCAATGGAGGAGAATCCTTCATGACTGAGATAATTTTAATTTTTGTTTCTATCCGGAGTGCTCCTTTCTGGGAAGCTGGGTTTTCCCTACATTAAAAACCGACCTTTTGTCTAACTCTACCCTTGTGGGGAGACAAGTAAATATGAACTTTTTTATACACGTGTAATACCTTTATGCAAGTTATTTTTTTATGCTTTTCTGTATGTTGTGAGACTAAAACTTACCTGCATCATAGACTCTTCCAGTACTATATCACGATGTGAAATAACACTCTCAGGGGACAGTATCGCAATATCGTAGAATCAGCAGGAGTACTAGTAGTGTGCAGCACGTACAACTAACCATATTGGACACCACCGGAAAGTAAACTCCACTAACTCTTTATTCTATCCTTTTAGTCTTTATGGTTAATATATCTTTCTTACACCTAATCCATCTTCCGTGTTTTCCTTCCACAGTCCCAAACTTGGAGCCACATCACTGTAATAAAAAAGCATTAGATATCGGTAATGCTTTGCTTCATCTACCATTTCAAGACTTGAAATACAAGCAAAAGTCTGAGATCTCCTCTGCTCTGAGGTTTATATCACACTAATGTCAACATACTACACCAAATATAAGATTTGACGAATTGGATTATTAAACAATTTTTAGTAGGATGAAAAGATGACTTAAAAATGGATTTTTTAGCCAAAAAGAAACTACTCGCACAAGAGTCAGCACATCTGTTTGGCCTGTCAGATGCGAGAATCGGGAGAAAGAAAAAGAAGTAAAGAATTTGTGTTTGTAGATGGATTCTTTTTATATGCGGCATTAATTTGCATATGAGGAGAATGGCTGCTTTAAGAAAGACAGATTGGGGAAGACAGACTGGTGGTTGAGAGAAAACATCGTATCTGAGAATTGTTGGTGTGAATTGCAGTGTTAATGAAGAAGAATTCGTTCAGTTTTTTATTTCTCTCTTTTTTTATTTAATTTTCTTCTCTGTCTGTTCAAGCTGGGGATAGAGCAGCCTACTGGATGTCAAACATTAACCCACTAACTCAGATATTGCAAACCTAGAGATCTTTTAAAAATTCTGACTGTCCCTTTAAGTGCAATTGTTTGAATCTCTGGCACTTGGTTCACCGGGTAGTGTTTTAAAATTATTTTTCATGAGTCGAGTTGTTCCTGTAATAGCTGAAATGATAGAGATCTTCCTAAGATTCCAGTTTCTCTTCATGTCGTACATAAGACTTCGTTATCTTTTTCCCCTTTTAGCTATGTTTAGCATTGCATCATTGGGGACACTAACTTCTACTAAGGTTGCTTCTTTATCCTCCTTGTCCCGTATAATTATGTCAGGTTTTATGTTTCCGTTTTCTAGGTACGAAACTGTAGGAATTGGATCTGCTACGATGTTTATTGTGAACAAACAAACAAACAAACAAACAAACATAAATAATAAAAAAAAATCCATGCAGATTCACGAATTCGACAGAAAGATTCTGGAGTTTTACAAAACACTCCCCTCCAAAAAAAAGCTGAATGTTATATCGGCTGAAACGTTGTGAGAATAACACTCAAGATGAGAATAGTAGTCTGAATAATTTGAATCATACAATATATTTTCTTCTCTCTTGGCTTGTGAATATGGTGGCATTATACCTTTTTGATGACGTCATACATTCAGATGTGACCTTGAGATTTGTCTTTGTACAGGTGACTGAAGAAGACTTACGAAGTTTGATGTTTGGAGACTTTATGAACCCTGATGCGGAGGAAGATGAACGCGTCTACATGGAGGTGCTGTCGTTGGAAGACATGTATCGGGTTGTAAATGCATGCATGGAAGATTATAACAATACGCATAAAACCCGGATGAACCTCGTCATATTCAGGTATCAATATTTTTTTAAAATTATTTTACCATTTTCTCAACTTAACCCTTAAAAATATATATACACATGAAATTTTTTGTATCATTTGGATTCTTCGAACTACTGTTCTCATCTTGAGTGTCATTTTCACAACGTTTCGATCGATGTAACCTCCGACCTTCTTCAGGTATATCTAGTCGAACTCGGAACTGTTTCTGTCGAACTTGGGAATTTGGACGGAATTTCGAACGGAACCCTTTATTGACTTAACAGGAGTAGCATGCTCTTGTTCCGTCAGTCATGACTTAATAGAGGCCCTAAGTAATTTGCAGTTGTATTTTTCGGTCGCCCACACTGAGAATTGAACCTTCAACCTTCAAAAGAATATCACTTTTACACTTGTCCGCAAGGAACCGTGGCATAGTGGCAAGAGTACTTGGAAAAATCAATTGTAAAAGTGATATTCTCCAGATGGTTGAAGGTTTCATCCTCAGTGTGGGCAACCGAAAAATGCAATTGCAAATTACTTAGGACCTCTATCCAGTCATAGCTGACAGAACGAGAGCATGCTACTCCCATGAACAAATAAAGAGTTCCATTTGAAATTCTGTCCAAATTCCCTAGTTCGACAGAAACATTCTAGTTTGACAAGATACACCTGAAGAAGGTCGGAGGTTACACCGATCGGAACGTTGTGAAAATGACACTCAATATGAGAACGGTAGTCCGAAGATTTCAAATAATACGAATAATCAATACTCATCTAAAAAATTCAGTAAATGTAAGATAAAATTGTGTTACGTATTGGTGCAAGTAAAGAGTTCAACTTTAAAAAAAAATGCAGAAAAATCTTTATGATATATGTACCTGTCACGGAATGAAAATGTCATATTCCAAAAATTACGTAAATTGATCAAGTAGTGTGTTTTTAAACTAAGAAAATCAAATTCGATAGTTCGAATTGAGTTGATTCCCTTTATTTGTGAAACATGGCTGATTACGATACAACATCTCACTTCCTTGTAAAATTTGATTTACTTTTTTTTTTAACTAAAACTACTTAATCAATTTACATGATTTTTGGAATATGACATTTTTGTTTCGTGACAGATATGTACATCATAAAGATTTTTCTGTACTTTTGTTTTTTAATTAGGTTAAACTCTGGAATTGCACCTAAATATTTCATCCCATAAAAAAAATTAATTCTTCGTTTGTTTGTTTTTTAATTATTATTTCTGATTTCCTCTGATTCAATCTTAAACATTTTTACACTGTTTTCTTCATGCACAAGTGATGACATCATAAAGGGATGACGTCACAAAAGGATGACGTCATCTACTAAAAAAGGGGAAGACACCAGGAAAAAATCTATTATGTTGTTAAAAATATTACAGGAATGATACGGTGGATGTGTAATGTGAATCTTAAAGACAGGCTTAGATCTGTTGACCTCAGAGGGAAATGAAATCTGCACAGTATAAGTGTATGTGTGTGCAGAATATGCTATGGCCATGTTGAAAGAATGGGTGCGAGTTCTTAGGTTAGTAGTTGTAGAACAGTTGAGGTGGCAGGGTCAGTTCACAGAGGGGTGCAAGAAAAAAACATGCAAGGAAATGATAAGAATGGGCCTTACAGAAAAAGAGATAACTATAGAGTAGCTAGAGAGATTATTTTAAAAGTCAATTTCTTAAAGCCGTCCAACACTTGCCAGCATGTAAAACGGACGCCAAACTGACGACGACGTCGACGACAATGATGCTGGCTAATCTAAAAAGCAGCAAAGTTCCACCCCTTCACTATAGAGATGCTCAGAAATTATAAAAACCTATTCTAATAGTTTCTTCCCTTGGACTACTAGACTATAGATTCCCTTCCTATCTCCTGCTTCCTTGACTGTACTAACATGCAGAAATTTAAATGTAATGTAAACAGACATCTTGCTGCTCAACTCTCTACTTAGCGTGCCCCTGTAAGCATGGTTCCTTATTCACAGTAGATCCCTACATCTTGGTGGCAATTTGCTTGTTTAGGGTTGATAAGAGAAAAATAAATAAGGTTTTTTATTTGTCAACTAGCAATCATTCTATCTCATTAATCCTCGTCCTCCAGTGGCGTTTGGCCTTGATAAGTACAAAGAAAACCTTCGGTTACTTAGAAATTAAATTATACAGATAAAAACTCCTATTTTTTTCTTATCTCCCAATTTGCAGATATGTGTTAGAACATCTATCCCGAATTTGCCGTATATTACGCTCTCCTGGCGGCAATGCTCTCCTTGTTGGAGTTGGAGGCAGTGGACGCCAATCACTGACCAGGCTGGCCACTGCTATGGCTGGCTACCATTTGTTTCAACCGGAGATCTCCAAGAATTACGGCAAGGTGGAATGGAGAGAAGACATTAAGGTAAGAAATCGTTTCTTATAAAGGCGTTTTCATAGACTGGGGATTATATTAGTTCACAGAAAAGAGACCACATACGGATGGATATTTTTTTTGTACAGAAATATCTCCAGACAAGGCATGAAGCCAGTTGATAAAAAAAAATACTGGAATAGGAAGCTGTATTACAATGTGGTATCAAAACAGCAAATTGAATGAAACCAATAGGTCAATGAGTCAAACGAGCTAGAACAAAAGAAAGCCGGCAATAAGTGAAACAAGGCTGAACAACATACGCTTTAATAGTATTTTTAGAAAAGGCTGAGAATAGCATTATTATTATTATTATTATTATTATTTTTTATTTTTTTTTTTTTTTGTACCTTTTTACTTTTATTTTTATCTTTATTCTAAATCTACCCTTAAAATATCGGATTTTAATTTCTTTATATTCCAACTATCTTGATTTTTTTCAAGAATATTTCGCTAATTGGAATATTCATTTTAAACGATTGGATTTTACTTTATAAAAGTTTACTTTCTACAGATATTTTTTACGGTTCTTGCACCACCAAAAAATGAGACAGAATAAATCTACAATTCTCCATACCCAAAGGATCATTATCAATTACTTTGAATGCTATATAAAAAAGAATTGGAATTTACCATCAATGTGGATTTCTTCAACCAATTTGGAATCTAATAACATCATCCCATTCTATTCAATGATTAATATTGCATTCGGATACCAAAATCTCATATCCTTTCTTTGTTTCAACCATTATTTTTTTCCTGTATGTCCCTTAAAAAGATTTAATCTTAAATATATTTTCTATGTATGTGTTGAATAGCAAAATTATAACAAACCAGATTTGATATTTTGTTAATGACTTTCTTGTGAGGAGATGAGCCTACATCGAAAATCCATGGATTAAGGAAATTACTTTGAATTGTATTCTTTGTTCAAATAATAATATTTTGTTTTGAAAAATTATATTTTTCTGAATAAAATTTTAAAATAAAAATAAAAACTATGCACGTGCTTGTATATTGATGTAATTACATTTCCAGAGCGTCCTAAAAGGAGCCGGTTCTTTGTGTCAGCAGACAGCATTTCTAATCACAGATACTCAAATCAAAGAAGAAGCTTTCCTTGAAGATATTGACAGCTTGCTCAACACAGGTTTTGTTCCCAACCTTTTTCCACCAGAAGAGAAGGCAGAGGTAATGGAGGTAAGTAGACTCAAGTTTGAAACATGAAAGGGGATCAATATTCGGCGCCTACCCGCCGCCCCAGAATTTTAAACCAATATTCGACGCCTACCTCCACCCCCACCATCATTTGAAGCTTACCCTCACTTACCACTATCTTTACCATTACATTTGAAACCAATATTCAACGGATCTCCCCCTCCCATTACCACACACACTTTTTGAAATTAATATTAGACAACGTCCTCCCCCCTCCAACACCATCATCACACAATGTTTGAATTCTCGAATAATTTACTGTTAATTACAATATTTCTCTTGAAATTGTAGAACTGTGGGAGAAACTTGTTCGGGGACAGCCATTTTGCTGTAGGTCGATTTGTCTAAATCCATCCTATTAGGTTAGTCTTAAAAAGACTAAGGCTAAAGGATCTGAAAGAAAAGATTTCTACAAGCCTGCAGTTCTTGGAAAGAAGCTACTGGAATAAGAAGCCATATTATAATGAAATATAGATAAACAAAAAACAAGTGAAGCATGCATGGTCCCCCGTGAGTGCACAGTGAACGAGGCATAAAAAATGACTAATTTCAGCATTTGCCCCCCCCCCTCATTTAGCCCCCAACGTCAAATCCTGATGAAAACGAACAAACGGTGCAGTTTTAGGCCTTAACATATATAAGTTTGAGTTCTGCACGATGCAAAAAAAGAAATGACTAAGTTCATCATTTGCCCCCCCCCCATTTAGTCCCAAAAGTCCCCAAGGCTTTAACATATTTAAATTTGAGTTCAGCATCATGCAAAACTGCTAAACATACACAGAAAACTTTGGAAAAATATGGTAAAATAGTCCCAAAGATTGAGTGTATTTATTAGCTCTAAAAAAGACCCTGAGGCACACCCAAGAGTTATCGCGAATTATAGATAAACAAAATTATATAAAAATCATTTAGTTACAACTTTTCAGAAAATTTTCTAAAAATCCAAGGCATCAAATTTTTTTAATAAGCAAAGTGTCAATTTTAGCCATTTTAACCTGAAAGACACCCCTGGAGTAGGGGCAACTGGAGGTTTGCCGGAAAATCCGTTCTGTTACTTTTTTTACTCATATCATGTTTAATGTTTATGCAAAATTAAAAAAAACGTAGTTATTGAGAAAAGTGCAGACAGATGAATGGAAGAACAGTTAAGGGTTAAATTACAGGGCCATCCTCCTTTTGTTGGGAGGGATCAATAAACGAATTAATGGAGATTTGTTTATGCAGCAAGAAGTTTGTAGGAGAGAGAGCCATTTTGTTATCAGGCTGCTGCGTCTATAGCCATCTTACTGGACCTGCTTGGGATGAAGAAATGAGTCACCAAGTTAAAAGGACACATTTCTTTTCTATACAATTTAAATCAAGTTTATTCAACAATTTTTTCATCGACACAAAACTTGGCCTAGAAAGAGGTATGAAAACAAGACAGGTTGATTTGGCTCTTGTGCACATAAAGGATTGTATACGGCATAGTCCGTTAACACACTAGTTCTTCTCAGATCACCGAAGTTAAGCAACTTTGAGCCTGGTTAGTACCAAATGGGTAACCATTGGTATTTGTTTTCAGTTGTCCTGAATATATATATATATATATATATATATATATATATATATATATATATATATATATATATATATATCACATATATAAAATACGTTTTGAAGCCATCCAATGCACAAAATAATAAACAATTTAAAATAAAATGTTTATCGATATATTTCGGCAAAGAAACTCGCCCTTGTCAAGATATATTCCTTTTCTTTTTACGCCTCATGTTGGTACTTTTAAGCGGGACACATTCGTTTAGTTGTTGTTCGACGGTTTTTTTTTTGTTGTTGTTGTAGTCCAGGAATGCATATAACGTATGCTAAAGGAATAATTGGTTGGTTTCCTGTTTGAAAGCGTTTGTTCTATTTGATTTCCTATTTACCAACGCTTTCAAACAGGAAACCAACCAATTATATATATATATATATATATATATATATATATATATATATATATATATATATATATATATATATATATATATACTCCACTCGCCACTGATATTTAACAATGGCGACTCAGGAGAAGTGTGGTTGGAGATTGCGCATCTCTTGCCACAAAAAATTCACACTCAGGCACCCCTACGGTGGATACCTAGAGTCTGTTAGGACTGAAGGAACCGTTATTTACCTTTTGCAGATAAAGCATTGCATAGGAAGTGACGAGCGGTAGAATGAGCTTGCCATTTAACAAGTGATTTGAGCAACTGATCTTATACAATAAATCTTATAAAAGTGATTTTGGCAACGGATTTCTTATAAAAGTGCAATTGAGTCAAGGTTATCCTTAATACAAACCTGTATAGCATATCCATTTATATTCTATGATGACAGGAAGCGAATGTTATTTTTGATATCCTGTCAGTCGCATTTAACACTAACATGACTGGATATGAAATAACAAGTAAACTGAATTTTTTTAGGCGGTATTCCAATATTTTTTGTACTCGTTTAATTTAAAATTTAAATG